>NW_024731896.1:10000-18453 GCF_018991925.1 Homarus americanus | reverse complement strand
TAATATCCTGAAGAAAGAATGGAAAGAAATAGCCAACTATTATAATATCCCATTTTCACAGCAACTGACTAAGGAAATGTTAAAAATCATGTGATTGAAGTGCTGGTTCAACATGAAGTTTTAAAAGAATCCGCTGTTGACAGATTAACGCCCATGTCCAAGAAACTTCAACCACTATCCACCACCCCTCCTCACTCAGAAGTTGCTTCAGGTCTGGCTAGCCCTCAACAAGAAACACAACGAATAGACGCCTTAGAACTGAAACGAGCTAGGTTCGAGTTCCAAATCAAAATGAAAGAACTCGAGTTGGAGCAGGAGTCGGAACAGGCCAAGTTGGAGCACAAGTTGGAGCATGAGGGAAGGTCGGAACAGGCCAAGTTGGAGCATGAGGAAATGATGGAACGGGCCAAGTTGGAGCAGGAGGTTAGACTGAAAGAACTACAGGTAAGAGAGATAGAAGTCACCTTAACATCGGAGTTTAGATCAAAGGAAGTGGCATTAAGAGAGAAACTAGCTGCTTTTAACCCTGCTACTGCTTCTTCCCTTGTTCCCGGGTTTGATGAATCCGATATGGACGGGTCATTTAGGACTTTTGAGAAAATAGCCGGGAAGAATGAGTGGCCAAAGGACCAGTGGGTGTCAGTGTTAGTTCCTAAATTATATGGTAAGGCTCGTAGAGCTTATAACTGTTTAGACCAGACTGATGACTATGATAACGGTAAAAAGAATATCCTCACCTCTTATGCTATCACGCCAGATGGATACCGGCAGAAGTTTCGTAAACTAACCAAACCATTTTCCCACACCTTTGTTGAGTTTGCTCAAGAAAAGCTTAGGTTTTTAAGAAGTGGTTAGAGGCTACAGAGACCTCCACATTTCAGGATTTGTTAAATTTGGTAGTCCTGGAGGAGTGGAAGAGCAAGATACCATTTCACATCTTGAAGCATGTGGAGGAGCGTGGAGAGGTTAATTTAGGGCGTGCTGCTGAGCTGGCTGATGCGTACGCTTTGTTGGTGGAGTCACTGGGCAGTAGAGAACGTGGTACTTCCCGACATGTTAGGTCCTCCTCTGATGATAACCTTGGGAACGTGAGTGGTAGGTCGAAAGGTCCCACACCTACTCCCCGATGCAACCAAGCTTACTTGTTCTTACTGTAAAAACCCAGGCCATACGATCCAGAATTGTAAACACCCAAAGTGTCGAATTGCTAAAAGTAGTTCCCTGGATCCCAAGTCCAAACCAATAGCAAATACCAATGTGGAAAGGCCCCATCAGGATCTCTTCTCTTCATTCACCTATGAGGAAAAATTTCAATCATAGAGGGGTCTCGTTCTTTCCCTATTCGTATACTACGTGATACGGGCGCAGCACAATCTATCCTCCTGTTTAACGTCATTCCGATATATCTACCGCATTTACTAATGAGAGTGTTCTAATTTCAGATCTCTCATCCCATTCTTCCTATCCTTTAGCTAAAGTGCACCTCCAATGTCCCTTGATTACTGGGGAAGTGCAAATAGCCATAAGGAAAGACCCAATGCCTGTGTGCGGCATTCATTTATTGGGTAATGACTTGGTAGGAGATCTAGTGGTTCCTAACATAAAGACAGTCGACTCTCCTTACCTGTCAACTCCACCACTGACCTTAAAGAAACTATTCCTCATCTTTTCCCATCTTGTGCTGTCACCCGGTCACAGAGTGTGCGAAATGGGCCCTCTTCGTCTAAAACCACCTCTAATATTTTCCTACCCACAGAAGATCTGTACAATAAGACAATTAGTAAGGATGAGCCTGTTAAAGCCCAACAATCTGATCCATCTTTGACTAAACTTCATCATGCAGCAGTTGAGGGTAAAGATTTTAACACCTTCCGTGTTTTATTATCATGAAGGGGTTTTGATGAGGGCCTATAGGCCCCTGAGCTTGCCCATCTAGACACGTGGTCTGAAATACATCAAGTGGTAATTCCCACCTCAGTCAGACCAGCATTAATTGCCCTTGCCCATGATGGTATTTCAGGACATTTGGGAATCCTGAAAACATATAAAAAGCTCCTCCAACACTATTATTGGCTGGACTTAGGAAGGATGTGTCAAAATACCTAAAATCTTGTCATATTAAGCCCATCCCAGTATTTTCTACACCATTTGAAAAGATTGTTGTGGATTGTGTGGGCCCATTACCAAAGACTAAGAAGGAAATCAATTCCTGCTCACAGTTATGGATACCAGTACACGTTATCCTGAGGCTTTTTCCTTAAAAGCATCACTTCAAAAACGTAATCAAACATCTTTTGCACCTTTTCACTTCAGTGGGCATTCCTAAAGAGATCCAATCCGATCAGGGCACCAATTTTACGAGCAATCTTTTCAAACAGGTGATGAAAGACTCAGTGTGGACCATTGTACATCAATGCTCAAAAATACTGTATAGAACACCAAAAGGAATGGGATGAAAGCATAGACTTGTTACTCTTGCCATCAGGGAATGTCCCCAGGAGTTGGGTTTCTCCCCGTTCGAGTTACTATATGGGAGACAAATAAGGGACCCCTTAAAATAGTAAAGGAGCAGTGGTTTGACACTCCATCTATTAAGCTCGCAACAGTTTCCCAATACATTGACACTTTAAGGGACAAATTAACTGAAGTCCGAACCATTGCTCAGTCAAACTTAAAAAGTCCAAGAAAAATGGTGAAGTCCCAACCTAAATTAGTTAAAAGATCATTTTCTCCAGGTGACAAAGTGTTACTCTTTCTACCCATTCCAGGCTCTCCCTTAAAAGCAAGTTTACTGGTCCCTATATAGTTGCTAATAAACTATCTCCTCTCAACTATATAGTCCATACTCCTGATCGCAGAAAAGATTCACAACTTGTTCACATTAATCTCATGAAACTTTACCATTCCAGGCAGTCAGAGGAAGACATCCCAGAGGCTATAAGTCAACCTGTATTGCATACGGTTTTGTCAGGGCCGGAGCCGGAGACAGATGACATGGACCTATTGGAGAATTTAGACTTCCCTCTACCTAAAGAAAACCCTACTAACAGTCACATACTCAACAACTTGATGAGTATTTTCTGTTCTGAATCCATCTCAAGCAAAAGATCTCACTAAGTTATTATCGACATTTCCTAAAGTCACGTCAGACCTCCCAGGGTTTTGCAATATACTTAAACATGATATTAAGCTAATCTCAGATGATGTACAACCCATTAGGCAATCAGCCTATCGACTAAATCCACAAAAAAAAGAGATTATGAAAAAGGAGGTAGATTTTTGTTAAAACATAACTTAGCTGAGCCTAGTACCTCCCCCTGGGCTTCACCTTGCCTTCTCATTCCAAAACCCGATGGCACTTTTCGTTTCTTGCACTGATTATCGTGCGAACCAGGTCAATGTCTCAGACTCTACCCTTACCTTTACTGAAGATATACATGTGAGAAGCGTGCCAAATTTATCAGTACGGTGGACTTATTGAAAGGATAGTTATCAAGTGGGACTCACGGATAGGGCCAAAATAACTTCGCATTTATAACTCCATTTGGTCTTTTTCAATATTTGCTGCGGTGCCGTTTTCTAATGCTCCGGCCACATTCCAGAGGGCCACTGACCCCCATCTAGACTCCAGGGTGGGACGTTCGCCTACCTGGATGACCTGGTGGTGGTGTCGGACGGCTGAGACGAACATCTGGTGCGTTTGGAGATACTGTTCGCACGACTGCAAGAGACTGGATTCACCATAAACCTGGCTAAATCTGCTTTTGGCCGGGCCTCAGTGACTTACCTGGGACATATCGTTGGGCATGGTATGGTGAGACCAAGGACGCAAACGTTAAAGCCATCTTGTCCTTCCCCACTCCAAGGACGAAAAAGGAACTCATGCGCTTCCTGGGAATGTGCGGCTACTACCGCCGGTTCTGCAGTAACTTCTCCAGCGTGGCCGGACCCCTCACAGACCTTACCAGTTCTGCGGTCCCTTACATCTGGAACCAGAGGGGCGACCAGTCTTTCCACCGCCTCAAAGCCTTCCTTGCCTCCAAGCCTGTAGTCCACTCACCTGACTACACCTTGCCCTTCCATCTGCAAATCGACGCTAGCGGTGTCGGAGTGGGGGCTGTGCTCCTACAACCCGACCCAACCACTGATGTCCTTCACCCTGTGGCATACTACTCCGCCAAGTTGAGAAAACATCAGACCAACTACTCGACCATAGAGAAGGAGGCCCTGGCTCTGGTGTTGGCAATAAAGAAGTTTGAATGTTACCTCCAGTCTTGCCCACAAACAACCCTAGTCTTCACTGACCATAACCCACTCACGTTCATCCAAACCAACAAGACCTCCAACCAGCGAATCCTCCGCTGGGCTCTCCTCACCCAGCCCTATAAACCTGATTGCAGACTCCTTATCCCGAGCTCCAGTGGAAATGCAGCAGCTACTCTCCAGACGCACCAGGTGATCACCTCCTTCGCGCCCGCGCTACGGAGGTCTTTGGAGGGGGGTGTTACGAACCCTCCACCCAGCACTACGAAGCACGCCATCTATTGTCCTGATCTACCTACCCAGCACCACGAGCAACGCCATCTAGGGACGAGACACGAGTATGACTCGTCTTAGTTACCACTCCGAGGTTTCTCCCTATCCTGGTTGTTGCGTCACCTCCAATTCGAGGAGAGAGCACTTGGCTCTGGGAAGTGACCACAGGATCATCTATCCTCTAAACCTACGTACGTGCAGTGACTACCTACCGTCTTCTACAATACTCAGCCTTACTCGTCAGCCATCTCAGCTCCTCACTTAAGTACTAGTATCTCTTGTATTAATTTCCCCACGTCCACTTGCTTTCGAGATTGTTTTATGTTTATTAATATGTATATACTGTTAATGTTTAGGTTAAGTTTG
The DNA here is from genome assembly GCF_018991925.1 of Homarus americanus. Lineage (NCBI taxonomy): Eukaryota > Metazoa > Arthropoda > Malacostraca > Decapoda > Nephropidae > Homarus > Homarus americanus. The sequence continues at coordinate 13,551 of NW_024731896.1, read as the reverse complement.
GTTAAGGGTAATTTATAAGCTGAATATTTTGTTAAGGGATTTATGGTACTCTATTATATACAACGAAAACTCGCATCCTTTGTCTACCCTTTTATAGTCCGATTGTCTTTGTTTTTTATTGTTGTTACCTGTTGGGATCTGGGTAGACGTATAACTATATTCTAAATCCCCAACTCGTAAACAATAGCCATCTGTTACTGCCGTGTCTTTCCATATACCTGTTTATTTCATTGTAATAGGTCTGGATTAATTTAACTTCTTCTGGTAGTCTGTTGTTGGGTAATGTTCTAAAGTGTGTAGGAGTGTGTTTGGTTATAGATGTTTTATTGCTGAGTGCAGTCTGTCCATTTCTGAGTCTATATCTTCTGTTGTTTTCCTTGTAGGTTAATCGAGTGGTGATTACTTAAGTCGTCTTTGAAGCTGTCCCAGTCTGTTTTACTCATTTTCAGTCTCTTTTTATTGGTATCTGTATGGGGCTTGTTGACAGTGTTAGTATAATTGGCAGATGGTCACTGCCTGTATTATATGGTAATTGAAAAGGCTTTGTTGTTGGTAAAATTTTGTCTGGTGTCGATTGTGTATTGTGATTTCTCCAGGTTGGAAAGTTAGGACCCAGATGATTGATTTTCCTAAATTTATTAATTGATTAGGGCGTTTCCACGACGTTATTATTTGTATTGTCAAAAATCCTATGTCTGGCGTTAAAGTCTCCTAAGATGTACATCGGATGACTATTGTTAGCCAATTTTAATAGGTCTTCTATAGGTAAGTAGTAGCAATAATTACGTCTCCTTGAGTTGTATTTATTTTTATTGCTAGAAATTCATCCTGGAAGTCATCAATTAGTTTAAATTTTAAGTTTCTTTTAACCGCTATCGCTACTCCGTCATTTTCTCGCCCGATTTATTTCTTTGGTTTACATAATAGTTAAAGAGTTTTATGTTGTTGTTTTCTGTCTCACCGTGACTGTTTATTAGTATAATGTCAGGGTCAATTTTGATATATATTACTTAGGTTAATTCTCTCCGGTCTTCCAGTTTCTTGTTGTGTTGTATTATTCTTAAAGTTCTTACTGTTTGTCTATTGTCCATTATTTCTTATACTTGGATTGTGGCAGCAGTTGGAGTGGAGACTATCATCCTGTTTCCGCTTCTGACTCTTCTATACTCTGACGGGTCTACTATTTTAAAGTCTTTGGCCGTAATCTTTAGTTTGTCCGTAGTAATTAGTGACCAGACATAATCTTCACTTAGGATTTTTCTTGATATGTCCACTTGTATATCCCTCCTTCACAGTTTTTACTATTGTCCCTCCTGTTGGTCTCGATGTTGGGATTCCATGTTTTGTTGTAGTGATAACTTTTAATCCAATTTCTTCAGCAGATTCAGGTTGTATATTGTGATCAGTTTCCATCTTATCTTTCTCTCCTCCTCACTCCTTTGTCTGTCCTTTTGTTATTTCTATCTTCTCTTTGTCACTTCTAGTCATTTGTCTGGGATCTCTATCAGTCGCTTGTGTTCCTTGTGTATCAGCTGTTGCTCCTTGCTCAAACCTTTGTTCGTCTTGATGTAGTCTTTCTCTCAGTTCGCTTGCATATGTTGTCTGAAATAGTTTTTCGGATTGTGGATTCTCTGGAAATATCATCTCTGGTAGGTTATTCAATTTAAACATTTTCCTTAATTCCTCATTGTATGATCCGGGTGCAATGATATTGTGCAAATGTGCATGGATCATACTAATCATTACCTTATCATGTATTGGCTCACTTAGGTTTAATACTGTGGATTCTGGTCTATGAGCCTCTTGGACCGCTCTCTTTGCTATTTCGACGTATGTCGTATCCTTCTTGTCTTGTTCCTTTTTCCTTGTTTCTTGTACTTTATCATGTGTTTTTATTGGGCATGCCATTGCTAACGTCCTATGTCCTATGTATACATTCCGTTTCTCTTACAGTTGAGACAGCCAACATGTGTATTCTTACATTCAGTGTAGGTATGGTCGTCGCCTGCACAATCTGAGCAGTACTTTTTTTCTTTTTCCGGACAGTCTCTCGTTGTGTGTTCTTCATATTTGTAGCAGGAGAAGCAAGTTTGCAGACTGATGAATGTCTCCTTCTTTATTTGATGTGGTGTGACTGATATGTTGAATATTAGAAAGCCCTGTTGTAAAACTTTCTCAGCCATTGACACTTCTTCAAACATGAGTATAGTCCTTTATCTTAATGACTTCTTCAATCTTCATCCACCTATTTTGGCGTTCCAGTTCTTCTTTCAGGTCTTCCTCCCGATCTCTTGATCGACTTGACGAACAAAAACTGATCTTTTTGCTTTTTGTTCTGGTGGCATGACAACAATAAGGCCTTCATTGTAAAATATATCTCTTGCTTCTTTTGAAAGGATTTTATCTGAATCAAAGTCATCTTTACAGATTACTTTAAAACCTTATTGGTGCTGAATATTCTAGTTAGTGGACTTGCAGTTTGTTGTAAGTGATTTCTGCCACTTTTCCTTCCAATAGAAAGTGCTGTCCCTTTATCTCTATGTTTTATTCTCTAATGCTAGTTGTCATCTTCTTGATTACATCTAATCCTACCTATAACATTAGGTTCCTGCCTGGGGAGCAGGACCCTGCCCCCCTTGGACGGGCCGGGCTCTGCACCCAGGTTACCCAGACTATATAATATTCAAAAGTTGCCACCTTACTGGTGACCTCTTATCAAGGGGTGCCCTGCACTAATTGGCTGGAGAGGTTCCTTGCCGATCGACCGTATCGCGAAGTTCTGCCTCCTGTTCAAAGAACGGAGTGCATGAGGGGATGAAAAAAGGAAAGAAGAGGACTTAGAGAGTAGAAACAGCCTACCTACCACGCCACGTTCGGTCAGCCAATCAGAGCACCGCAGTAAACGTGCATGTATCACGCCATCGTGGGGCACCACTGATTGGCCAATCCAGGACGTAGACGCACGGGTAGTAGTCAAAATTTGGGTAGGCCAAATATTTGTTTTTTCCAAAGTTGGAATTTCCCGTACAATCTGTGATGGTAATTACACCGTCACTATGTTGAGTAAGTACAATCACTAGGATTGAGTGTCTTATCACAACAAAGTTGCAGACTCAAACATGCAGCAAAAGAATCAGGTCTTCGCAGCTCCGTGTCTATTTTACTTAGGCTAGCATACCTAAGTTAAAGCAAACTCCCCTTGCCAATACAAGAAGGAAGAGGATTTCTTATAGTCTAATAAACAATTCATCATGACCAAATACAGTATCTAACACAGGGGGTCCGGGGGCGCAGCCCCCGGTTAGCAACTAACCATTTGATTGCATTATCTCTGAGAATAGTTAGCAATTATCCATTTGATTGCATTATCCCAGGTTAAGGGGGGTTGTGTGTGGTTCCATATCACCAGATTTATTAAAAACCTCTACGTCAGGCTAAACAGTTTAGGCTAGATAGTGGTGGCTGCTTGGATTATTTCTTTGTCTCTTATTGACTTCGGGTGGCTAACCTCTATAAAATTGAGGACACCAATAGACCTTGTACTAAGGTTA
>NW_024731896.1:0-2500 GCF_018991925.1 Homarus americanus | reverse complement strand
GGGCAACGGGGCCGACAATCCAAGAGCGCCAGTCCGAAGGCCTCACTAAATCATTCAATCGGTAGTAGCGACGGGCGGTGTGTACAAAGGGCAGGGACGTAGTCAGCGCAAGCTGATGACTTGCACTTACTGGGAATTCCTCGTTCATGGGAAACAATTGCAAGCCCCCAATCCCTATCAAGAAAGGCTTTGAACGGGTTACCCGCTCCTCTCGGGGGAAAACTCGTTGATCCCTTCAGTGTAGCGCGTGCGCCCAGAACATCTAAGGGCATCACAGACCTGTTATTGCTCAATCTCGTGCGGCTAGAATTGCCGCTTATCCCTCTAAGAAGAAGTTGCGAACTGGACACCATTTTCTGGAGATCCGTCGACTACTTAGTAGGCCAGAGTCTCGTTCGTTATCGGAATTAACCAGACAAATCGCTCCACCAACTAAGAACGGCCATGCACCACCCACCGAATCGAGAAAGAGCTCTCAATCTGTCAATCCTTCCGTGTCTGGGCCTGGTGAGGTTTCCCGTGTTGAGTCAAATTAAGCCGCAGGCTCCACTCCTGGTGGTGCTTCCGTCAATTCCTTTAAGTTTCAGCTTTGCAACCATACTTTCCCGGAACCCAAAGACTTTGGTTTTCGGAAGCTGCCGGGTCATGGGAATAACGCCGGCGGATCGCTAGTTGGCATCGTTTATGGTTAGAACTAGGCGGTATCTGATCGCCTTCGAACCTCTAACTTTCGTTCTTGATTAATGAAAACATCCTTGGCAAATGCTTTCGCAGTAGTTCGTCTTGCGACGGTCCAAAATTTCACCTCTAGCGTCGCAATACGAATGCCCCCGCCTGTTCCGATTAGTCATTACCTCTGGTTCCGAAAACCAACAAAATAGAACCGAGGTCCTATTCCATTATTCCATGCATCACCATTCGGGCCATTCAAATAGCCTGCTCTGAGCACTCTAATTTTTTCAAAGTAAACTCTCCGGCCACTCGGGACACTCGACAAAGAGCATCCCGGCGAGCCGGCGGGCGGCTGTTCGGAGCGTGACAGTAAACACCGGCGGTGCACCGTCAGTCCGGAACTGAGATCCAACTACGAGCTTTTTAACCGCAACAACTTTAATATACGCTATTGGAGCTGGAATTACCGCGGCTGCTGGCACCAGACTTGCCCTCCAATGGATACTCGTTAAAGGATTTAAAGTGTACTCATTCCGATTAAGGCCTCGGATGAGACTCACATCGTTATTTTTCGTCACTACCTCCCGTGCCGGGAGTGGGTAATTTGCGTGCCTGCTGCCTTCCTTAGAGGTGGTAGCCGTTTCTCAGGCTCCCGCTCCGGAATCGAACCCTGATTCCCCGTTACCCGTTATAGCCATTGTAGGCGCATAACCTACAATCGAAAGCTGATAAGGCAGACACTTGAAAGAAGCGGCGCCGGTGCGGAGACCGTGCGCTCAGCCCGAAGTTATTCAGATTCACCACAGGTGGGTTACGGACCGGGGCCCGACCAGTTTTGAACTAATAAAAGCGCTCTTCCCTTGCGGTCAGAGACCAATTGCATGTATTAGCTCTAGAATTGCCACAGTTATCCAAGTAAGTGGGTTTACAGATCCAATGAAACATAGCTGATTTAATGAGCCATTCGCGGTTTCGCCTTAAATCGGCTTGTACTTACACATGCATGGCTTAATCTTTGAGACAAGCATATGATTACTGGCAGGATCAACCAGGTAGCTGCTGCTGTTGGCGGCGCCTATCACGGCGGCCAAAATAGTGAGATTGAGAGAGAGGCAGAAGACATTGGGCGAGGGACCGCACGTTGGCCTTAGAGAAATAGCAAACCAGATGATCAGATCTAACTGCACCTTCTCTTGCTATCCTCGGCGCCGGCAGCGCCACCGTGTGTGCCAATCTCCTCCCTTATCCGCTCCTCTTTGCCCCAGCTCCAGCGAGGCAGCCGACATTGGGCGAGGGACCGCACGTTGGCGAATCTCCTCCCTTATCCGCTCCTCTTCTCTTCTCTTTGCCCCAGCGAGGCAGAAGACATTGGGCGAGGGACCGCACGTTGGCCTTAGAGAAATAGCAAACCAGATGATCAGACCAAACTGCACCTTCTCTCGCTATCCTCGGCGCCGGCAGCGCCACCGTGTGTGCCAATCTCCTCCCTTATCCTCTCCTCTTCTCTTTGCCCCAGCGAGGCAGCCGACATTGGGCGAGGGACCGCACGTTGGCCTTAGAAAAATAGCAAACCAGATGATCAGATCAAACTGCACCTTCTCTTGCTATCCTCGGCGCCGGCAGCGCCACCGTGTGTGCCAATCTCCTCCCTTATCCGCTCCTCTCCTCTTTACCCAGCTCCAGCGAGGCAGCCGACATTGGGCGAGGGACCGCACGTTGGCCAATCTCCTCCCTTATCCGCTCCTCTTCTCTTCTCTTTGCCCCAGCGAGGCATAAGACATTGGGCGAGGGACCGCACATTGGCCCATCTCCTCCTCCCTCTCTTTCT
>NW_024731895.1:0-14458 GCF_018991925.1 Homarus americanus | reverse complement strand
TATTAATAATCGTATATCAAATTTTTTGGAGGGTTCACCATTTTGATATTTTCTTGAGGAGACATAAGAGGTAGTTTGTGGTAACCTCAGACTATAGTGCCTTTTTTACCAGCTGAGAAAAAACCGCATTATAGTCAATTACATACCACGAAGAATAGATCAATGTTTTACAGTATCTACATAGGGTCTGTTTATTTCCTTTTAGATACATCAATCATTCTTTTATTTCCATAAATATGTTCCTCATTTTATGATACACAAACACAACATTGAAGGGTGAAAAAAAACAATTAATGTACAGTAGAAATAGTGCAAGTATTAAGATCAAGTTACAGTTACATAAACTTCCTCTTTTTGGCCGATCTCTTATGTACAGCTTCTGGAATGTCTCTCATCAAACTCCAGCAGTAGTCCGCCATCATGTTCGAGTCCCATCGACCTTGGTAACGTTCTTCCATTACTTTAATGTCTTGATGAAAGCGCTCCCCTTGCTCCTCGCTCACTTCTCCCAGATTTTCTGGAAACTCGTCCAAGTGACTGTGTAAGTAGTGAACCTTGATATTCATTCTGCATCCAAGTGCTTGTAAACTCACGAGCAGCTCTTCCACAATTTCTTGATAGTTGTCCGCTTTCTTGTTCCCTAAGAAGTTCCGCACCACATTAGAGAAAGCATTCCAAGTTCTTGCCTGTGCCTCAGTCATTGTTGCAAGGAAGTGTGGATCTCTGAGTAGTGTTCTTATTTGAGGTCCATCAAAAATCCATGCCTTTTTCTTCTCGTCGCTAAGACTTGGAAAGGTTGAGCATATATATCTGAAACACTCTCCACTATGATCAAGAGCCTTGACGAATTGCTTCATGATACCAAGTTTTATGTGCAGAGGAGGAAGGACAATGTTTTTCCTGTCAACCAGAGGATCGTTAATGATATTCTTGTCACCAGGCGTCAAACTATGTCTTGGTGGTCAATTCTTTTTCACCCAATGGTCTGCTGTAGCCCTGCTGTCCCAGTAACACAGAAAACAGGGGTATTTTGTGTACCCTCCTTGCTGGCCCAATAGAAAGTTTACCATTTTCAAGTCCACACAAATTAACCATTCATGAGCATGGTATTGCAACCTCTCTAGAACAGTCTTAATGTTTCATACTCTTCTTTAATTTGTACAGAATGTCCGATTGGAATTGAACCATACTTGTTTCCGTTATGAAGAAGAACACATTTCAAGCTCCTTTTAGAACTGTCAATAAAAAGTCTCCAATCCTTACTATCATATGCTGGTAGTCCCATGGAGAGAAGAAGTCCTTCTACATCATTACAAAAAACAAGCTGGTCATATGAATGAAAGTACTTCCGCAGTTGCTCTTCTCTGTTGCGATAAAAGGAGACACTCGTGCCAGGTTTTAAGAGTCGTTTCTCTTGAAGCCTGGAAGCTAACAATTCAGCAGACTGTTTTGGCAAATTTAGATCTCTAACCAGATCATTCAATTCTGACTGAGTAAACAACGTTGGCTTTTCACAATCTTCACCAGATGGCTTGAAAAGATCAGTCTCTTCATCTTCATCAGTAGAAACAGGTGAATTCCGGTCTATATCCTCAATCTCTGGTAGCTCAGTAAATTCTGGCACGTTATGTGATGGAGCAAATCTGAGATCAGATTTGGATTCAGCACCTTAAAGTTAGTAAAAAACGGTTAAAAGGTTTCATGCCAGAAAAAAAAAATATTTTTTTGTAGACCAGTGTAATATAATCAATCTAATTCTCTATACATTGGTAGTTATATACTATTATGGTCTTATATAGTAATAGATGTATATACAGATTAATACAGTAGGGTACTATTATATAAACTATATATAAACTATATATAATTCGAGGGGGCGTGAAGTATAATGCCAAGTAATGGGTCTTTATTGCACGTAAATCCCAAGATATGATTACTGCCTTAAATTACGGGAGCCAAGGGGTTATGCCTGTGTAATTTAGTGTATAATATCAGGATAAGATTACACACATATGAACTGTTGATGAGAGACGTAAAGTATAAGTAGAGTTTCTTTTTTTTAATATGGTAAGCCAAGTTTTAATTATAATGTGATGAAGTTTAAAGTCTTACGTCCTTCTGTTCGTCTCTCGTCTTTCTCTCTCTCTCTCTCTCTCTCTCTCTCTCTCTCTCTCTCCACTGATCCTCTTTTTCTCCCACTCATTCTCTCTTCCCACTCTCTCTCTCTCTCTCTCTCTCTTGACTTCTCTCCGTTGATATTCGTCCGACATTTATTACCTGACCTACTACTCTGGTCCTTCAACTCCCGACCATCACACCACCCCACTCTACCCAGACACATCACCACCAGCCTCCCGTGGATCACCTTAACCTGCCAGACACATCACCACCAGCCTCCCGTGGATCACCTTAACCTGCCAGGCACATCACCACCAGCCTCCCGTGGATCACCTTAACCTGCCAGACACATCACCACCAGCCTCCCGTGGATCACCTTAACCTGCCAGACACATCACCACCAGCCTCCCGTGGATCACCTTAACCTGCCAGACACATCACCACCACCCTCCCGTGGATCACCAACCTGCCAGGCACATCACCATCAGCCTCCCGTGGATGCCAACCTGCCAGTCACATCACCACCAGCCTCCGTGGATCACCTTAACCTGCCAGACACATCACCACCAGCCTCCCGTGGATCACCTTAACCTGCCAGACACATCACCACCAGCCTCCCGTGGATCACCTTAACCTGCCAGGCACATCACCACCAGCCTCCTGTGGATCACCTTAACCTGCCAGACACATCACCACCAGCCTCCCGTGGATCACCTTAACCTGCCAGACACATCACCACCAGCCTCCCGTGGATCACCTTAACCTGCCGGGCCGCCACCAGCCTCCGTGGATCACCTTAACCTGCCAGACACATCACCACCAGCCTCCGTGGATCACCTTAACTTGCCGGATCATCCACCAGCCTCCCGTGGATCACCTTAACCTGCCAGGCACATCACCACCAGCCTCCCGTGGATCACCTTAACCTGCCAGACACATCACCACCAGCCTCCGTGGATCACCTTAACCTGCCAGACACATCACCACCAGCCTGTGGATCACCTTAACCTGCCAGACACATCACCACCACGTGATCAGCCTACCAGCCTCTCGTGGATCACCTTGACCTGCCGGACCTCACCGCCAGCCTCCGTGGATCACCTTAACCTGCCAGACACATCACACCACCCAGCCTCCGTGGATCACCTTAACCTGCCAGGCACATCACCACCAGCCTCCCGTGAATCACCTTAACCTGCCAGGCACATCACCACCAGCCTCCCGTGGATCACCTTAACCTGCCAGACACATCACCACCAGCCTCCCGTGGATCACCTTAACCTGCCAGGCACATCACCATCAGCCTCCCGCGGATCACCTTAACCTGCCAGACACATTACCACCAGCCTCCCGTGGATCACCTTAACCTGCCAGGCACATCACCAGTCTCCCGTGGATCAGGTAAAGTCAGGATATTACCACCAGGTTTTGGCTTCTGCAGCATCAGAAACTTAGCGCATTTTTCATTTCCTTCACGTCAGTATCATGCAACGCCACAAAGACCCCCCCCCATCACCTGAAACTTGTTGGATACGAAGGAAAAAGTTGAAATGCAGAATTTTTCGATGTTGTTGATATTCTTGGGATGGGTTACGGTAGTTTGACGCTGATTTATTGTTGATAGTTTCTTAAGGACACTTGTATTTCTTATATAGACCTACAAAGATTTTTTTTATGCTGTTTGAACTACGTACGTATTATTGGGATTTTTATATAATTTTGTTTTGCTGGTAAACTCTCGCCAGTTCACAGTCCAGATATTAAATGTTAAACTCATAAGAAATACATTAAATGGTGTGTGTGTGTGTGTGATCGAATATTGACTAGAGAAGTAATTGGATTTCTGTAGCGAGATAGATCACTCAACAGGAGCCCAGAAATTTGTAGTGAGACATTAATAAAGATGTTATGACAGATTGAGTGTAAATAGCCACTTCTTATAACGATGTTTTTCTTGTAGCTGTAAGATATTTCTGTAATATTTTTGTTATATCAACCTCTGGTATGTTGTTGACACATACATAACGATCACCATACAACACACCGCCCACCACAAGACACGAGGCAACAATATACTCCAACAATTCTCTATTAAAGGTAACCAACGTAGACAATAGCTGTCAACACTCAATACAGTATACAGGCATCTCTCTTTATATACAGTATACTACGTATATATATATATATCTGTCTGTCCTTCTATCTCTCTATCAGCAGTCTCTCTCCCTCCCTCTTGTGCCTAACCGTTGCAGGTATGAAAAATATATTACTCTTTCTTAGGGATCGACTCCAACTGTAGAAAACCTTAAGACGTCAGCACATGACTAACATTACTTCAGTTCTGTAAATATGATAATGTTATTCAGGAAATATTCCACAGGGGGAAGTTATGGGACTCCTTCCCTCGTCATTATCGCTACCGAGGTGTGGAAGGAATAGTAAGTGGGGGGACTATCACCGCGCTACAGACCTTGGTTCTAAGATACGATAAATAAATACTATAAATTGTTCCCTGAGTGTGTGTAACTTGGACTCAGCGTATAGAAGAGCCTTTTTGAAACTTGTTAGAACAGAGTTACATGTCCCTGTCGTCCTTTGATATTAAGATTAGGAATTCGGATGCCGGTTGCGGGATGTACATAAGTAAATGTTGTTAACATTATCAGAATCGAGACTATGATAACCAAGTGTTTTACGACCTACGATGTGACACAACTTATGTGTAAATTATATATATACTTTTTTAACCACTCATGTATTGTCACTGGTCATATTTTCAGTAAAGATTTCTTATGGTTGAGATTTTTGTGGGTTTCTATTATTCTTGGATATGGGAGGCAAGACAAGACTTTCATTTTTAACTCTTTGAAAATTAAAGAAAGCATTGCATTTGGAAGGGGGAACCAATGAGTTATCACCATAATCAAACAGGAACCAAGGATGGTAAATACGTTTCCGGAGTGTGGTAAAGCCTAAATGATAAAATCCCCCAAATGTAGACTCCATAAAGATGTTTGTCCTCAACACAAGATGGTAGGTTAATATTCTTATGGAAGATATTTGAGCAGCAGAACTTTTTACACACGGTTATGTCTTGTGATTTGGCCAATCCCTCCCACCCCCGGAGACAGCATGACAGCGTGTGTCGTCTGTCTCCACTCACGTATTCTCCCGTTACACACATGCACGACCCAGAAATGCTGTGACACATCGCAAATTTAGGAATCAAAGAATACAATAGATATGAAGATATAGGTGAGACGTTTGATAAAAGTAACCAGAGTATTCCTTAAGTATTAAAGTTCAAATTTTACACTTCATTTCTACTTTTCTTTTTTGAAAGTTCACAAATATTTTACGGGAGAAACAATTATAAAATGGAGTCACGGAAGACTTCAGAGCCTTACATTGATAAAAAAAATCTCTAGTACACGAACCTATATTTAGCCTTTGTAAACATATAAATCAGCTGTTTTAATGACGCCACGGCAGGAATACACACTTGGTGCATCCCTCACAGCGATACTGACTCCTTCCTCCTGATGTTTATATTGGAGAAACATGTACACAGTATTCCGACACACTGCTGGTGGGTCGGAGGCCTCCACGTTATAGTAATATATAAGACTGACCTGTGAAGATCAGTTCTTTAAGAATTAACTAAACTTAATCGTGTAGAGTCTTCAGGTTAATAAATGTCATAACCTGAAGCCACTTGTGAATGTTTGACAGAACTGTAGTACGTCATTTTTATATCTGACACAGCCATCATTCACTGGCTGGCCTAAATTCTGCTTTTTTGTCTGTATTTTATTTTCATTTTGTATAAATCGTGTAACTTTTTCTGTTAAAAATTTGTTTTGTTTTAGAACCAGATTGTGTAAATACAGTCCTTTCAGTAAAAATTTTGGTGGGTAGCAAAATATGAATTAATTTTTACTGTACTGATAGACTGACCATCAGGTTTTACTGGTTCTGGGCTCAGGGCTCATCATTGCAACATCGATGTCTCTTTTTTTTAAGTTAAAATTCCCAAAATTTGGTTTAATAAATCTCTCTTTTCTAATAGGAATCCAATATTTCAGGTTTAACTATAAATCAGTTCATAATATATATCAGTGTTTACATATACTCGAGAGTCGAAGCGTTTTCTTGTGTTGATGAAATTTTTTCATTTTTTCTTTTTTTACCAATTTGCCTTGCGAGGTGGTTAGTTTATTGGGCACTGGTGCATCCTGTGCGAGGCGAAAAGCAGAAGCGTTTACATCACCCAACAGGGAGGAAGTTTTCCGCCTCACGAAGAAGTTTGTTTAGGAGGACTCGGGCGATAATCTTGACAGCTACGGACAGCAGCGAGATCCCACATGCCTTATTTTCAAACCATTCGTTTTTAAGTTTGCAAAGCCTGCGCTGCGCCTCCGCTTTCTTCCTGTGGAAAGTATCAGCTTTGGTCCGAGACTTAGGGTTGTTCAGCCAGTCATTTAAAGCAGCATGTTCATCATCGTTGAGTACACTGATTTCCGGGTAATTTCATCAAACCAGTCTTGGTGTATTCTTTGGATCTGGCCGAGGGTCTCTGCAGGTTTTTGTCTTGACCGTGTCGAGAATACCCCATTCAGCACTGGGATTTGGGTTGTTTGTTATCGGGTTGTTTATCAGCCCATGTTCAAGCTGCTCTCTGAAAGCATGTGCTACCACTGGATCATCTTAACGCTAAGTGTTAAAACTTCTTCTGGAGGATTGTTGCCTGGGCCGTTTTGGGGCGACGTGAAGTGAGAGCTTAGCTCTGACGAGCCGATGATCAGTGTCGCAGTGGTCTGAGCTACACATGGCACGGGTGATGAGGACATTTCGGCGATCTCTTTCTCTGACAATGGTGTAGTCAATGAGATGCCAGTGTTTGGATCGTGGGTGTTACCAAGAACTCTTGAACTTGTCGGCCTGCCTAAACAAGGTATTGGTGATAGTGAGGTTGTGTGCAGCACACTTGCTGAGGAGGAGTACGCCGTTGGGATTACACTTGCCTAGTCCATTTCTCCCTACGGTTCCCTGCCAAATGTCATCGTCTCTGCGAGCTCTGGCATGGAAGTCACCTAGGAACACAACCTTGTTTTCTTTGGGGATAGAGGTTAGCACTCTATCGAAGTCGGCGTAAATGGCCTCCTTGATGCCATCCTCTATATCCAGTGTTGGGGCATATGCACTGATGAAAAAGGCATGGTGTGAGTGATTCAGTGGGACTCGAAGCGTCATGAGGCGCTCGTTGATCCCAACAAGCATTTCAGTTAGCCTGTGTTGGATGTGTGGAGGAATGGCAAAGCCAACTCCATAAATGCGGTTTCTCTCCTCAGCAGGTTTACCCTTCCAGAAGAAGATATAGCCAGACCCCTGTTCTACGAATCGTTCCTCGTCTGGGAGCCTGGGACTCATTAATGGCTGCAATGTGACGTCGATGTTATACCTAGCCAGCTCTTTTGCCACAAGGGCAGTTCTTCTTTCAGGACGGTCATATGTGTCAGTATCCAGAAGGGACCTGACATTCCATGTAGCGACTACAAGAGGTTGTTTATTTTGTTTTTGTTTTGATCTTTGATTATAATTGTGTTTTCGACCGCATAAGGATGAACTTACTGGGTGGGATTACCCAGTCAGGTTGATTCTATAGGCAGGATATGTTTCGGGAATCCTTTCTAGCCCCTTCCCAATGTGGGGTGAGCAGAGTGGCTCCTCGAAAGGGATGCTCAGTAGCACAGACAGGACCAGATTACACTGCTGCCTAGATCCCAGTGCCTAAACAACCGTCTTCCGCGCCGTCCCTGTGCAGAATTGTGACTAGAGACTCCCGGCAGTCATCTCTGCCCCGTTCCCCGTCTCCACTCGTCCGTCGCCATAGGAATTTTGGGGATATACAGTAGGTGTTTTGATGATGACGAGTAGTATGATGGCTGCACTTGAGATGATTTATGTGGTGAGGCAGGAGTGCAGGCTGCAACCACACATCTTGGCCTCCCTCTTCCTGATCCAGTGGTGTAAGTATTGCAACGACTGGGGAGAGGAAGAGTAACCTTAGTAGCCTGTCCATCGTGCATTGCCTTTGTATGCCGGTGTAGTCGTTGGGTTTCCATGGTGGTCACCTCTTCCGCCTACACTGCAAATGGGATCTTGTTGGAGCTCTGTAAGCATGTCTGCCTGATGCGAGGCTCCACGGAAGATTTTTCGTTCTGGGTTTACTCTCGTAGCCTTATACCTACCAAGATTAATCCGGAAGGTAGCGAGGCAATGGTTGGTAGGCGCCAGGTAATGTCCACATGCCAGTGGGCTTATGCACCGTCCCTCTGGGGCCCACTGTTACTCCGAGATCCCCTGCTGGTCTAGCTTGGGTCCAGAAGGCACCCAGTTACCGTGTGTTGCCACGAGGAGGCACAGCAGGAGTCTTGATGGTGAGGAGGCATTGTACTGGCAGGGAAGACTTACTGTATGCATGTTAAGTTGCTTCCCTGTTCACCACAATGGCTAGCCAGCGGCGGCAGCTGAAAGCGAGAGGGAGCAAGGAGTGCTTGCACCTTAACACTAACATAATGCTGCCACACTAAACGCATTTCACCACCCTGTGTGCGACACACACACACACACACACATTATTATTATATTATGCTGGGGCCGCAGTCACCACTGGATGTGGGCCAAGGTTACTGTGCCGAGGTCACTGGGCCGAAGTTACCATGGGCCGAAGTTACCATGGGTCGACTTCATGTGTATCATACAAACACAGCTGTAATAAGATAGTGCTATATTCAATACAGGAAGTTAAAGTGATCATACGTTTAGCCAGAAAATTTCCCACTGTCCGTGATCATAATTTTACAGAATAGTTTTACAGACAACCTAAACTAACTTATACTAACCTAAGCAAATATTATTGAGTTCTTAGAAATTGTGCAACGTGTAAAAGCTATTGCCAACACAACAAACACCCCGAGTTAACGATCACTACACAACACACAACTGCCTTCACTTCGCTTCATTTTGTGAGATTCAGTGATGAGTGTGTTCAGCAAGGTGAGAATTTCTTATTTGATTTAAAAGTTTAGTGTTTACAGATTAGTTCTCTTATTATACTGAGGTGTGTGTTTATAGTGAAATTTGAAATACTTAAAGAGTAAAACACGAAGTTCAATGAAGAGGATATAAAGGTTGTTCATATGTATTAATGAATATATCTTATTCATACATTAGGAAATTTAATTTGTCAAACCTACACAAAAGTTAAAAAAAAAAATCTTACGAACATGACAAATCCCTCCTTTCTCCACTTTCATCTGAGCTATACCATATTGGTACAACATACACATCATCCTAATACAGTAAAACCCTTTGTTAGAAGCTGATATTTTGCTCAATAATGTGGGCGTAATGACTTTATCAACTATTATTACAAATAGACAATTTTCGATTGCACACCCACACACACACACTTGCACACACACACACACACACACACACACACACACACACACACACACGCAAAATTCAGCCAGGTTAAAAAGGGAGAGGAGGGAAAATACCAAAAACAGATATAGGTGTTGAGGAGGAAGGTCGAGGGTCACCATTACCAAGTGCTGGACGTGAGACATTAAACTTCTTAATGGTCAACAAAAACTTGAAATGGCTCACTTACACTTAAGAGATGTGTTCAGCCGTCGTGCACTGGAGCTGCGTGTTTGTGCGTGCGTGCGTGCGTGCGTGTGTGTGTGTGTGGGTGGGTGTGTGTGTGTGTGTGTGTAATTTTGTTTGTATATATGCTAACATGTGTAGTGTTGGGTGTTGATTGCCTATGTGCGTAAAGTCATGAAATCGTTTACATACATTAGTGTGTGGCGATTGAGCGACTACAGCTCTCATCTCCGGTCCTAAGCGTTGCCGATTCTCGCTTAGGGCACCCAAGTTAACCCAGCTGTGAACGGGCACCCACCAAAACATTCTGCCTCCCTGAGAACCAAAAGTTTAGTAACACTATTAGCTGTATCCGTCCCCAATTACACGTGTGTTAAAATTGATTTTTTCTCTTAATTTGTAAGCTGTTAGAAAACATAAGAATTCACGAATTTTGCATAGAGAGATATCATACCGTCCAATAAGGCATCCCAGGATTAAAATGCCCTTGTATGCCATCTAGATTGTACGATTCTTACCAATATTACATCTCATAGAACAAGACAAGATTTTACGCGTCTCTTTCATCTTCCGAGGAAACTGTATCACAGACTCCAACTTAATTATACTTTCTGACATGAAGACCTCTACACGCTGTCCTCGCTGAGTGTACCGTAGCGAACAATGACCTCTACACGCTGTCCTCGCCGAGTGTATCGTGGCGAGCAATGACCTCTACACGCTGTCCTCGCTGAGTGTATCGTGGCGAGCAATGACCTCTACACGCTGTCCTCGCCGAGTGTATCGTGGTGAACAATGACCTCTACACACTGTCCTCGCTGAGTGTATCGTGGCGAACAATGACCTCTACACGCTGTCCTCGCCGAGTGTATCGTGGCGAGCAATGACCTCTACACGCTGTCCTCGCTGAGTGTATCGTGGCGAGCAATGACCTCTACACGCTGTCCTCGCCGAGTGTATCGTGGCGAGCAATGATCTCTACACGCTGTCCTCGCCGAGTGTATCGTGGCGAACAATGACCTCCACACGCTGTCCTCGCTGAGTGTATCGTGGCGAGCAATGACCTCTATACGCTGTCCTCGCCGAGTGTATCGTGGCGAACAATGACCTGGCGTAGCAATGACCTCTACACGCTGTCCTCGCCGAGTGTATCGTGGCGAGCAATGACCTCCACACGTTGCCCTCGGTTGGTGTATGGTGGCGAATAGTGACCTCCACACACTGTCCTCGCTGGGTGTATTATGTATCTTTGTCATGCTCATACAGAAGTACTTATGTAATATTAAGTCTTTATGCCTGACCTTGGAGTTACCGTAAATACTCCTTGTTTACTGTGTTATTAAGTCTAAATTACTATGTTGTACAAGGGTGCTAGTTGGCAAGGTTTAGAATATATACTGTATACTGTTTAAATGTTGAGAAACGTAACTTCTTTGTGGGAGTTAGAAACAAAAGCTTATTGTTTGGGTAACAGCTGTCTGTCTGTCTGTCTGATTTATTCAGGAAGTTTAGGAGAATTTCGGAAAAGGGGAAATTTTATATACGATACTGACATGAAGAGGAACACCAGGGGTATCACAGTCAATTTAAGTGCTGGGTTGTTTAATGAGCTCGCGCCTTGGGACATCACTTATTCCATCCTCAGAGCAAAGCCTAAAAGGTTACTTTACTGACCCGGGGACACGCACATTTTTCGATATTTGTACAAGCTAAAATCCGTCAAACCAGCATAACAGCATAAGAAAATTTTTGTTTGTTTGTAGAACTCCTCTGTAGAAATAGAATATGTACTTGTATATAACTCAAATAATGCTGCAATACCCAAGGGGGCGCTAGACGGAGACGCTTCTTAAGCCAAGCCCATTATTCATATATACACGTATGTATGTACAGTTATAAAAAAAAATTACTTAAAAATGCAACTGGATACCCGGGACAAACATGGGCCATGAGACGATAAGCCTACCACTACACGAGAGAAAAAGAATAATAATGAAAACGATAAACTTCTTAATAACACAAACACATGACATGAAACCAATTACATCTTACACAAAACATGATGTTAATTGGCCATAGAAAATACTGCTGATAAATAAGGTACCGTAATGTTATTATAGAAATTGAGATATAATACAATAATACAACAAAGATTAGTTCGTGAATTTTACCCCGGCACCTCATGACAAACTGATAGTGAGCTGTGTGGTCATCCGTTCCTCAAAAACAAGTTAGAAGACATAATGATGATACAAATACGTAG
This sequence comes from Homarus americanus, assembly GCF_018991925.1. NCBI lineage: Eukaryota > Metazoa > Arthropoda > Malacostraca > Decapoda > Nephropidae > Homarus > Homarus americanus. The sequence goes on along the minus strand of NW_024731895.1, from coordinate 2,403 downwards.
AGAAAATACATAAAAATAAACGTCATTATTGTTTATTATTCAGCTAATAACAGCCATCAAGCGTGAACACAGTAATATATAGTATTTTTAAGTTATTTAAGGATTTCAATGGAATTAACAAATATACAACTAGTTTCTCCTTTTGATTCCAAGTGTTAATTAAATTTGTATATTTTTTTACTGTTCTCCGCGATATTCATGGGCGAGGCATGTAGGAAAAATTTGATTCGTATTAATTGGAAATAATATTTTTGTCACTCATAATTAATAAAAGATCCATGTGTCTCTCTCACACTCTTGTCTCTCCCACACTCCTGTCTCTCCCACACTCCTGTCTCTCCCACACTCCTGTCTCTCCCACACTCCTGTCTCTCCCACACTCCTGTCTCTCCCACACTCTGTCTCTCCCACACTCCTGTCTCTTCCACACTCCTGTCTCTCTCAGCCAAATACGTTTTCATTACTTATCTGTCTGTGTACTATTTAACATTATTACGTTACAACACATTCTTGTTCTTTCAATATATATTTGTCTACATCTCTTAGTTCTCCAACAAATATACTGTATGTCTCCACTGCACTGCTGTTCTCTCTCCAGCTTGCTTCTCTTACTGGAACTGTCTCCTACCCTTCACCACCTTAGTATCCGCGACTTCACTGTATTTTGGATTTTTTTATTTACAGTCTACCTGATTTTGTACGTCTGCATTACAAATGATTTACACACAGAGATCAACATTTCACTATAACATGTGTGTCACTGCACATATATACAGTACCTTCTACACACATGTGTCTCTTAATCCCATTTGTTTATGTCCAGGAGACTAGTGTTAATCTGCCTCTCACACGTACACTACATTCAATTTATCAACACAAATACCATTCATTTTATTCTAAAGACCCTCCTGACAGCTCGACCACTGACCGCTGACCTTAAGTGCTAAGTCAGGGAATTCGTTTGTGATCCAGAGGCATCAAGAGCGAAGTCACGAGGCATCCCTCAGAGAACACCTACAGTAACTGCATGACAAAGTGCGTCGTTTGGGACAACTGCGTGAGAGAATATGCTTGAGTGTCTGGCTAACGAGGTCATCCTGAGAGGGTGACTTACACTTTATCGCTGTACGGAGTGTGTGAGTCACCGCTAGTACTCATGTATGAAAGATGAGGTTTGGATATTATATTATGATGTTATGTTTTTATTAGAAGAAAATAAAAAAGAACTAAAATTATGATTATGGGAAAATATCATTTTTAAGTTGAGATATTTATCACGTTCCTTAAAATGCAGATACTGTACTAATACAAAAAAGTGTATGGAAATATAGTTTCTTCTAATTTTCGAAATAAAATGATATATTTCTAATCATTAACGCCAGTGTATTTGGAGATAACATCAAACTCATTCATATTTACTTTCTAGTGGCGGAGAACTGAATGTTGCATCACGTAAACAATACTGATGATTATGAACGACACAATAGTCCACTCAGTCCTGGAAGTGAACTGACGCCTCTCACTAACACGGTCATGTGTATACTTGAACACTCCTGGAAGTGGTCTACTATCTCTACATATAAAGGAACGTAAGAAAGGTGCTGTAGACATATGGATGAATATTAGTAAAAAATTAATTGCTGCATGCGAAGGATTATAAGCGAGATTCTTAGAGTTTCATAGAAAGAACAGGTGAAAGTTACTTACAGATAGCCAGAAAAAAAGGATATGGCATAGCCTTTAACTTAAGCCACCCTGGTCTACAGTTACCAGTAATTCATTAAGACACCACTAGATGTCTCACCAAGAGTCATACGTCTATAATTCATAACACAAGTTAACACCACCAAGAGTTAGTTACGCTTACTCTCGTCCCTTGTGCTGGATAATGGTATTGGGTTGTGTGTTGGTGTATTGTGTTGGGCTGGTGATCTGGGAAACTGAGGACCAACCCAACCTGATCCTGGCCTGAGAGAGATAGAGAGAGAGAGCAAAAAACATCTAAAGTTTTATATTCATCTCCGGAAAATTGAATTCATCCCAAGCTGCATCTCCCTGTCACATCTATTTTGATTTTTATGATTGTGTTTCTGTGTATGGTTAAGAGATCCTGAGTGTATCAAGTCATTACATGATAATAATGACTATAATGTTGTCGGTGTTGTCTGATTCATGGTTAGTAAAATATTTAAAAAAATTTGTAAACTAGCTCATGCACATATAAAACCGTATATGTGTAGTGTTGTGTTTATTCTACATATATATTTAGTAATCTTACACTCGAAAAAATATAATAAGACCTCACAACAAGTTCTGCTCGCTGGTGTAACGTTTAAGTAAATACAGCTGTCATGTTGGACATTGTTAAGACAAGTGAATTTTCCAGAGAAAAACACCGCTCCC
>NW_024731894.1:0-27310 GCF_018991925.1 Homarus americanus | reverse complement strand
ATGTTGTACTTCGTTCAGTTACGTATTGCTGGGGGATGCATGTTAAATTGGGCCCTAGTCTTATGAGTCCCATACTGTATGAACTGGGGCCCGTCGGACATGTGTGTGTGTGACGGATGTATGTTTGATAACTGGTGTCTGTCTTCTGGTGTGTTAATGGTGTATACAGTGAAACCTCCATATACCGGACTTTCATCTCCATATAGTTCGTTAAATAGGTTTTTACTGTAACTTAAAGTGTTGAGTTTGTTTATGTTTCTCTTGTGTAATATTTTTTTTCCTTGTGTTTGTTTATGTATTTTTGTGTTTGTAGATGTGTGTGTGTGTGTGTTTGTTGTGTACGTGTATTTGTATGTATGTATGTGTGTGTGAATATATAGACAAACTCAAAATAGGTCCAGGTACTAATGATGGGATGTATTGTTGTACAGTACTGGTTTAAGACGAGATGAACAATTGACACCTGGTAGCATCAGGTGTAAGACGTGTCGTGGAGATTATAGACGCACCACCCACATAGGTTATTACTGCAGGTGTGAGTAATGTGTAGGTGTGGTGGTGATAGGTAGATGACTGGTCACCATCATCACCACTACTACCCACCATCACTATCCACCACCACCATCATAACCACCATTATCCACCATCATCACAATTACCACTATTCACCATCATCACAATCCACCATCATCACAATCACACTATCTATGATCACTATCCGCCATCACAACCACTTACTGAACCAATGAGACGTCACCTTGTATATATCTCTTGTATCGTTGCTCAAGACGCACCAAAGATAAGAATTAAGACTTGGTCCACGATGTGTGAGGTGGCCACACGTTAATGTAAGTGGTGGTGGTGGTGGTGGTGGGTGTGGCCCCGTGACTCACACTGTGCAAGAGGTTCCAGATCTTACACACTCGGCGTCTGTAGCGGTGTTCTTTACTGTACACGGGTCGTTGTCTTGGCTCGGTGTTAGATTGTCATGTTTGTCTGTTAAAAACTGGTTTTGTGAAGAAAGTATGCCACGTTATTCATTATGGAGGGGAATATGTTATGGAGAATTGGGTTGGCGGCGGCGGTGTGGGAGCCGGGTGACTGGCTGGCTGGCTAGGAATGACATCAGTGGCGGGGTTGGTGGAGCCTGGCAGGGTGTGTGTGTGTGTGTGTGTATGTGGGTGGGTGGGACCACGCCCGGCACTCACATTTCACGCTCACATTACACCACCACTACCTCCATCACTTCACCTTTACAACATAACAACTCTCACCCACAAAAAAAAAACTATCTTACCAAATAACCTTTTAATTAATTAGACGCAGCAGGTGTGGTTTACCGGTGCTCTTTGATGACATAACAACCCCTCCCTCCTCTCTCTCCCCTCTCACCTCCTGTAAGATTAACACTGTATAAAACATTAATTAACTTCCTGTGTGTTGTGCCAGGAGGGTGACAGAAGCCTTGGTGACGTAGGGACTAGCTAACACACCTCACCTCACCTCACTTTCACCTCACTTCACCTCACCTCACTTCACCTCACCTCACTTCTACATAATAGTTTCCTAACCTTGCTTGTCTAGTCTAGGTTTAAAAAGAAAAGTTGATATGGTAATAATTAAAAGACACCGTGAGCCTGGGAGACCAAGTTGACCTCTGATGACCTACCTGTATTGAGTGACCAGGATAGGTGAGGGGGTAGAAGCTTCCTGGTGTCTCCAGAGGATATGGAACAGTGGAGGATAAGAGAGTTGTGTGTGTGAATGAGAGAGTGTCAAATTGAGTGAATGAGAGAGATGGAGAGATGGAAATTGTGAATGAGAGAGAGCACTACCACCCACCCACACCCACACACACACTCTGCCGCCAGTGTCACGTATCTCAGTGATAAATATTAAATGAATCACCCTTGTGTTTACCAAGTTTCTGGTTTCAGGTTCCTTATTGGCCCCAACCTACCCTAACCTAACTAACCTAGCTAACCTAACAACCTAATCAGTTAACCTATTCTAACAACCCAACATAACTCGGCCCATTCTTAACCTAATCTAACAATATTTTTCCAAGAGTATTTTTTTAATCATAAGTTTCTAAGGTTTAGGGATTCGGGGTTTCAGGGATTCGGTGGTTCAGGGATTCGGTGGTTCGAGGATTCAGTTTCAGCAATAACACACAGCTTGGGGGAGGGGTGGGGGTGATAGTAACCCTGACCTAAAGTGCCATAACAATGTAGCTTTGTTCAATTCTTACCTGGCTTGATCTGACACTCTCTCTCTCTCTCTCTCTCTCTCTCTCTCTCTCTCTCTCTCTCTCTCTCTCTCTCTCTCTCTCTCTCTCTCTCTCTCTCTCTCTCTCTCTCTCTCTCTCGGGCGTCCTAATGTTTGTCTTTTTTTTATTTATTATTATTTTTTGTTGTTAGTATTATTATTATTTATTGTTATTATTGAATTAGATCCACCTCCTTGGCTGATCTAGTGTTCAGAAACCGTATCGTGTTAGTGTTCTGCTACGTTCATTTGTACGTGTTTTAATGGATACTGATCATGGATAATGGTGAACAAAACGTGTGTGTGTGTGTGTGTGTGTGTGTGTGTGTGTGTGTGTGTGTGTGTGTGTGTGTGTGTGTGTGTGTGTTGAGGTATTGTTTTGCAAGGTCTCAGTTGAGAGCTATGTATGGTGAGGTGGGGGCAGGTGTGGTGGTGGACTGGTGGTGTGATGGTGGTAAGAATGATCTGATGGTGGTACTCAGGACGTGGACTCCTAACCTCACTCTCATGATGTGACTAAGACGGTGGTGCCGCCCAGAAGGTCCTCAGAAGCATGGAAAGAACAGGTCACTTGTGGGACGTAGTGGACGAGGTTGAATAGTGATCACCTGAAGATTATACGCTCTTACGTTAACCTAACCTAACCTATAGGTTGAATAGATATATATAGCGATAGGGGTTTGGTGTAATCGGGGTTGCTAATAGACCCGCTGCAGTTTCCTTCATTCTAATATTCTTGTATTCTAACATAACATAACCTAACCCTTTCACTACTTCTGGGGTCATCGTCGCGCTCTACCTAACCCCCCGCCCACCCTCCTTCTGGACCCTACCAGGCTCTTGTATACCCGAGTTAGCTTGGTTGCAGATAGGCTGGAAGGTATAGAGGTAGGCTGGCAGGTAGAGAGGTAGGCTGGCAGGTAGAGGGTAGGCAGGCCAGTAGGAGGTAGGCTGGCAGGGTGAGGTAGGCAGGCCAGTGAGAGGCTGGCCAGTAGAGAGGTAGGCAGGCCAGTAGGAGGGAGGCTGGCCAGTAGAGAGGTGGCAGGCCGGTAGGGTAAACAGGCCAGTAGAGAGGTAGACAGGCCAGTAGGGTAGGCAGGCCAGTAGGGGTAGGCAGGCCAGTAGAGAGGTAGGCAGGCAGGGCGCGAGACAAACCCGGTAATTAACTCATTAAAGGTGACAACACACACGATACCTGTGACCAGTACAGTACACAGAACAGTATAGTAGATGTATGTATGTATGTGTGTGTATGTATGTATGTATGTATGTATGTATGTATGTATGTACCCAAGATAACAGAGGGACGAGGTGTTATCATCTGTCAGTGTAGGGGAGGAGGGACGGTGGTGGGTGGTGTGGCTGACGGTGGTGGGTGGTGGTGTGGCTGACGGTGGTGGTGGGGGGTGTGGCTGACGGTGGTGGTGGGGGTGTGGCTGACGGTGGTGGTGGTGGTGTGGCTGACGGTGGTGGTGGGGTGTGGCTGACGGTGGTGGTGGTGGTGTGGCTGACAGTGGTGGTGGGGGTGTGGCTGACAGTGGTGGTGGTGTGGCTGACGGTGGTGGTGGGGTGTGGCTGACAGTGGTGGTGATGTGGCTGACGGTGGTGGGGGTGTGGCTGACGGTGTGGTGGTGGGGTGTGTGGTGACGGTGGTGGTGTGGCTGAGTGGTGGTGGTGGCTGGCAGTGGTGGTGGTGTGGCTGACGGTGGTGGTGGGGGTGTGGCTGACGGTGGTGGGGGTGGTGTGGCTGACGGTGGTGGTAGCGAACACTACTACTACTACGCCGTGCACTGCTGCCCGTATAATGTGTGTGTATCTAGGCAAGGTGGCCACCGTCCCTTAGGGTAAGTCTCTCCTTGGTTCACCGCGGGAGTATGCTAAAAACTGAGCCTTTTGACCGGTAATGGAGGAGGGTGGTGTAGGGAGGGGTAGGTGTAGGAGGGAAGTAGAGGGGAGCGATCTAGACTCACAACCAAACGCTACCTCCTCATCATCATCATCATCATCATCATCATCATCATCATCATCATCACCACCATCACCACCTATGCTGCTAGTATACCTATATCTGACAGAGTATATACCGTAACCAATTTTTCTTCACCCTTTATAACTAACCTGTGTCAGTGTGTGTGTAGGTTTGACACTGATGTACTCTGATGACTTCTAGTAGTCGATACTGAACCCACGGAGATCGGCCCATGGTGTGGGTTGTAGGTCGCGTGGTGGGTTGATTGTACTCACCAAGCCATCGACCCGGGTGGGTACAGTTATAGTGTTGACGTGGATGATGTTGCATTCTTTAATTATCTTCTACATTTTACCTCCACTTGCTGATAATGCGCGGACTTTAGCCAGCAGGGAAGGGTGAGGCAGGGTTATAGGGTATTTTATTTATTTATTTATTGAGAAAGAGAGTGAAGATTAGAGGTGGGGAAGGAAGTTATAGTTCGGAAATTCAAGAAATTTAGGAGGTAAGAGGGCGGGCTGACTAAGCTAATAGTGTGTTAGGGTTGTGTCATGGGTTAGTTATTGTCTGTCGGTCAGGCACTAGACGTCCTATTCCCGCTATATGGGTGTTTTAAGGGTCGTATTTCATATTCCGCCGACCCAACTGGCGGATGCTGGTCTAAGGAGGTTGTCTATTGCTTGCCTGGCTGTGTGAGATCGGGGGGTGGTAATGGACCTTTGAGATTTGTAACTTTTGGGAACCATGTATGGTTGTTGTTGTCGTTATCTGGTGGGAGTCTTTGAAGGGGTTCTTGCTCTGATCGTTCTATCTTTTGCCAGACTCTGCTGGCCAGGGGTGCAGCTGCTGGTTGATGGGTTTTATTCTCAGGTCTCTATGTATCTCGGCTGTGGTTCTGGTGAAGGGTATCTTTCACCTGTGACGAACCTCAGGGCTTCATTTTGGACCACTTGTAATTTTAATATTTGAGTGGTGCTCATAGTATGAAGAGGTACTGTTGGGTAAGTTAATATCGGTGTGATAAATGATGTCACCAGGCGGAGTTTTATTTTCTCAGGAAGCGCTTTAAAGCGGTATAGTTTTCTCAGCTCTTCTTGCCTTTTCCTTCCTGGTGTGAACATGGTGGGAGTAACCTGTCGTGGATATATGCAGGCCCAGGAGGTGCCTCTGCTTTTGTATTCTATCTGGGCATAATTGGTTACTAATGGATGGGTTTTCCTTCTGCATAAGGTTATCACTGTGAATTTCAGGGGAGCTGGTTTGGATTTCATTTTTTTTCATTATTTACCCTCTCTAATTCCCGCCTGGGTGTTGTCGACCTGTGACTCTTGTGATTTCCTTGATGTGTTATTTGAGTGATGTCATCTGCATACATAATATCTTCGTTTCCTGTTCTAGTAGGCTTCTCTGGTGCCTGTTGGAGGGGAGATAGGCGTGAGGAAGGGGTTATAGGGTGTTGAGTGCCTGTTGGAGGGAGGGGAATGTTATAGAGTATTGAGCGCCTGACGAACACTGCCCTCCGACCTCTCTCTCTCTCTCTGTTCACCTGGGAGGAGGAAACTTAGGAATGCTTGTGTTCTCCTCCTCATTTTCCTCCCTCTTCTTCCTCCGTCCCTTTCCCCCTCCCATCCTCAGTATGTGTGTGTATGATGGAAGGACGAGACCTGGTTCATTAGCCAACGTGCAAAACATAAACATTTTGGAAGTGTTTTGGTTCATACATACACACATCTATACACGCAGACACACACACTATGTAAATGGGTATTACCAGACTGTCTCTGAGAAGACTTAGTTAAAACATACAGTTGGACGCCCCAGATTGCTCTGAGAGAGAGAGAGAGAGAGAGAGAGAGAGAGAGAGAGAGAGAGAGAGAGAGAGATTATCAAGAAGAAAGTTTGCAAGTTTCTTTTGGTTGTGTATGTATGTATGTATGTTTGTATGCATGTATGTATGTTTATGCATGTATGTGTTTATATTTTCTATTACGTTGTTCTTCATAATACAGTGATGATAAAGCTGCATTATTACACCTCAACCAATCAACGTGACCTGGAAATAGATGAGGCCACTGTACATGATGGTGAGGTGATGGAGCTCTGTGTGTGTGTAGGTGACCCAGGTGTGTACGTGAGTGTCTGTCTGGGTTGAATAAAGGTGATATAACTATGGTAGGCTAAGTTAACCGCATGACTACCAGTGAGTTAGGGTGTTTATAAGCAGGTAGAAAAAACTAGGGGTATGGGAGGGGGGAGGAGGGTAATCTTAGGGGGACTGTGTCATGTTCCCTTGCATATATTCTCCCTCCACCTATGCTCCTCCCCTCTACCCCCCTCCACCTATGCTCCCTCCTCCTCCTCCCCTTCTCTACCCCCCCTCTCACTTCTGGGTCTTAAGCCCTTAACATTTTATACCTGTTTTGTATGATTCTCTCTCTCTCTCTCTCTCTCTCTCTCTCTCTCTCTCTCTCTCTCTCTCTCTCTCTCTCTCTCTCTCTCTCTCTCTCTCTCTCTCTACAGGATCTTACTACACGAGGAAAACCAAGACAACGTCACCACTGTCCTCTAATGACGTGGCTGATGACACACACTGTTAGGGCTGTTCACGCTACGCCGCCGTTCTTTGGAGGAAGACCAGTCATATGGTGTGGCCTGCACTGGCCTGTTACACCATGACGGGGGTTAGGTTGGGTTTTGAGGAGGAGGTTGGGTTTGTGAGTGAGGTTAGGCAGCTTTGAGTGCGGTTAGGATAGGCTTTATGACGGGGTTAGGTTAGGTTATGAATGAACGACGTTTGGTTAGGTTGAGTGAGGTCAGGTCAGGTCAGGTCAGGGTTCATATACGTTGAGTAGTAGTACCTAACCCAACACTATAGCGGTACATCTCCCCTGTACACCCAGCCGTAGACACACACACAGCCCTCGGGTCCTTCATACACCTAGGAACCAGATGACAAGAAGATGCTTTACGCCATACACGTGTCTCGGGTATAGGAGGGAGGCTGATAGAACGATGTACTGTTGGGTATGGAGATTGTATCATGAATTTGTGGTTCTTAAATGTGGTTTGTGGTGTGGTAGGTGGGTGTGGGGTGTGGTGTGGTAGGTGGGTTTGTGGTGTGGTGTGGTAGGTGGGTTTTGTGGTGTGGTGTGGTGTGGTAGGTGGGTTTGTGGTGTGGTAGGTGGGTTTGTGGTGTGGTGTGGTAGGTGGGTTTGTGGTGTGGTGTGGTAGGTGGGTTTTGTGGTAACCTGGTCAGTCCGGTAGACATATAAACAGACACATTATAATACTAAGAAATAAAATAAATTAAAAAAAAAAGTGTTAATTTATGTAACCCGGATGATATATGTTGTACTTTATATCAGGAGGCACTGTGAGGGCTCTGGTTTACACTTGGCTCATGTTATTGTCGACTCTGTATTTTTCTGGTTAAATAAACTGTTTCAATATCAATTAAAGGGGGGGGGGGCCCACACACTTGCGTTAACCAGACTAGAATTGGCAGTTTGTAGATCAGTAGGTATTTATGGCTGGCTGGTGGACTCTTATCGTAATAATAATAAACATTGGCTTTCGTCCTTCACTCCTGCTTGGTAATATGTCCAAGCTAACGTCAGCCAACGGGGTTCTCTCATCGCCGTTCCAGTGTAGCGAGTCCTGTGGCGTTGAGAGGCTGTCAGTCAGTCAGAAGGGAGTAGGTATGGTATTTTTAGGCAGGGTGAGATAATGGTGTGTGTCTGTCGTGAGTCATTCAAGAGAGAGAGAGAGGTCCCATCCCTCCTTCACCGTCAGTCTTATGTGGGGTGTGTAGTGGGTGTGGGGTGATAGTGGTGTGGGGTGGTGGGAGTAATATTCCTCCCCACACCCAGAATATAACCCCCCTCCTCTTCGTCCACCCCCCCTCCTCTTCGTCCACCCCCCCTCACCTGCCAGTAGAATAAGGTAATAGTGTCACCTGTAATCACTAGATCCATTAATAACTAAGGTGTTTTATCGTGACTGTCTTGGTAAACCATTTCTCTTTGTCTGGGACGTGACAGCTTAATGTTGGTACTGTAAAGGTTGATGAGCGGCCATTATCGACTATTGCCTGGAATACTTCATGGTGTGTGTGTGTGTGTGTGTGTGTGTGTGTGTGTGTGCGCGCGCGCGCGCGCGTGCACTTTGAGGTCCGACAACACTATTTATTGATAAACAGGTAAAGGGGAAGGGGGGGGTTGCTGACTGTGGAGTTACTCGCCCACTGCCACATCACCACCACACTACCACATCACTTTCCACTACCACATCACCACCACCACCACACTACCACATCACCACCACACTACCACACTTGTCCTCCTGACTAGTGGGTGTTACGCATTCACCCGAGACTTGATTTGGTGTTTTGTCCTCTCCGTTCGTCTGTCTGTCCGTCCGTCCGTCCACTCCCTACAGGTTTTCCCACAAGTGTATTCAGAAACTTGTCACAAACGCCTCGACAAGACAACAGTACATAAGTTAGGTCATGTTGGGTTATTTATTGCCGTCTTTGAGACTTAATGAGGGGATATATATATATATATATATATATATATATATATATATATATATATATATATATATATATATATATATATATATATATATATACGTGATTAAGGAATATCTAGTTACTCCTGATTGGACGTGGGAGGTCATAGGTCAAATGGGAAAGGTCAAAATTCAAGTGTGTGTTCTTAAAAAAAATCAAAACGCACACACACACACACACACACACACACACACAAGTGAACTTTTGGAGGTCAGGTCAGCAGGTGAGGTACAAAGGTCAGGGGTTACAGGTACGTGAGAATACCTTGTGGACAGGTTATTCTTGAGATGGTTTGTGTGTGTGTGTGTGTATGTGTGTAACCACCTGGGCAGTACAGTACACCACAACGTTAGAAGAGATGAAGAAGGCGAACATAATATCCGATGGTGGGTGGCGGTGGACAGGGGGTGGGTCAGACAGGGGGGTGGCCGGGGGACAGGGGTGGGGCTCGTGGTGGACAGGGGTGGGTCGCGGTGGACAGGGGTGGGTGGCGGTGGGACAGGGGTGGGTCAGGGGCAGGGGGGTGGGGTCGGGTGGACAGGGGGGTGGTCGTGGACAGGGGGCGGGTCAGGTGGACAGGGGGCGGGTCAGGACAGGGGGGTGGGTCGTGGTGGGACAGGGGCGGGTCGGTGACAGGGGGCGGGTCGGTGGACAGGGGGGCGGGTCAGACAGGGGGGTGGGTCGTGGGGGACATTAGACAATAAGACTGGAGGAAACAGTAACTATTGGCCCATACTAGGCAGGGGGCCCCGTTTACACCCAACCCCTATCGCTCATATATCCATCCAACCTTTGAGTGAAGCTATCCAGCGTGTTAGAGTTAATGATGATGTTTGGTAACTTGTTCCACTCATCCACTACTCTATTGCCAAACCAATGTTTACCTATCTCGCGTCTAAATCTAAATTTGTCTAATTTATAACCATTGTTACGAGTTCGCTCCTGGTTGGATAGTTTGAGTACCTTTGTAATGTCACCTTTGTTTAGCCTTGACTTCCATTTATACACCTCTATCATATCGCCCCTCACTCTACGTCTCTCGAGGGAGTGCAAATTAAGATGCTTTAACCTGTCTCTGTACTCAAGGTTCCTAATGCCCGGGATTAGTCTTGTCATTCTCCTCTGAATTCTTTCTAGAGATTCTATATCCATTCTGAAGTACGGTGAACTGAACTGAACTGCGTAATCCAAGTTTTAGGATGACCTCGCTAGTCTTGTAACTAACACTCCTTTGTACAAACCCAAGTACTGTATTAGCCTTGTTTCGAGCATATACACATTGTTTACTTGGCTTAAGATTCCTACTCATCATTACTCCTGAATCTTTCTCACAGTCTGGTTTCTCTATAACATCGTTGGTCATCTGGTTTCTCTGTTTACATCTCCTAGACTAAGCACTTTACATTTGTCCACATTGACAGGGGTGGGTCGTGTTGATATGAGAAAAATTAGGAGCCCGATCCCGACATTATGACCGCATCTAATCTTAGACTTGACCCCTATGGTATAAAAGTCCTGCCTAGAGAGAGAGAGAGAGAGAGAGAGAGAGAGAGAGAGAGAGAGAGAGAGAGAGAGAGAGAGAGAGAGAGAATCTTACAAACGGCGTGGTAGTAAATTTCTTCTCGGAGTTAATGTGTGAAAAGTTAGCAACCAGATTCTAGGGGTGATAATAATAATAATAATAATAATGAGAATCCCTGCTACCTGTGCTGTGTTGCGTCACTTCCTGCTTCTACCTGTGATCTAATGCGTCACTCCCTGCTTCTACCTGTGATCTAATGCGTCACTTCCTGCTGCTACCTGTGATCTAATACGTCACTCCCTGCTTCTACCTGTGATCTAATACGTCACTCCCTGCTTCTACCTGTGATCTAATGCGTCACTTCCTGCTGCTACCTGTGATCTAATACGTCACTCCCTGCTTCTACCTGTGATCTAATGCGTCACTTCCTGCTGCTACCTGTGATCTAATGCGTCACTTGACAACCTTGGACCCACAGTGTTGTAGCCAAGTTATAACAACAACTGAAGCCTTGGGTGTCAGTGTGATTGTTTGTTTGTTTACCTTGTGGTTCGTAAATAAGGGAGTAGTTTTATTAGGTGTAGGTGGTGACACGAACGACCTCTCACGACCATCCAGTACACACACACACACACACACACACACTTAATGGGTTGACACGTACACAGGTAAAGAGAGAGAGAGAGAGAGAGAGAGATAAACCTGTAAATGAATGGGTCTATATATATATGACTTCTAATTATCGAGGCTTAATTGACCTTACCTGTAATAAAGGGAGATAAGTGTGCTCGGTGTTGAGGGTATATAGGAGACACCAAGCCTCCCTTTACCTGTCCTACCTGGAGAGAGTATTGGTAGTGTGTCTCTCTCTCTCTCTCTCCTGATCTATTAGTACCTGTTGACCATTTTCTGTATACTCTGACCTCATCAACAAGACCTATACTAATGACAGGTTGTGTTGTGGTAAGAGGTGAGGCCAGGTAAGGCATCAAGTGTGGTGTGTGAGGGGTACAGTTCCTTGGGTGGGTGGGTAGTGGGTGTGGGAAGGCAGGAAGAGCCATGTGGTGGGTTGGGTGGGCAGTGTAGTGTGGGATGGGGGTAGGGTGGGCAGTGTAGTTTTTTTTGTGTGTAGAGTAAGGAGGGGTGAAAGAAGATCAGAGGTGGGGGAAGGAAGTTATAGTTCGGAAATTTAAGAAATTTAGGAGGAGGTAAGAGAGGGCGGGCTGACTAAGCTAATAGTGTGTTAGGGTTGTGTCATGGGTTAGTTATTGTCTGTCGGTACAGGCACTAGACATCCTACCCTGTCCCATATATGGGTGTTTTAAGGGCCTTATTTCATATTCCGCCGACCCTACTGGCGGATGCTGGTCTAGGGAGGTTGACTATTGCCTGGCCGTGTAGATCGGGGGTGGTAATGGACCTTTTGAGATTTGGTAGCTTTTTGGGAACCATGTATGGTTGTTGTCGTTATCTGGCGGGAGTCTTTGAAGGAGTTCTTGCCCTGATCGTTCTATCTTTTGCCAGACTCTGCTGGCCAGGGTGTGCAGCTGCTGGTTGATGGGTTTTATTCTCAGGTCTCTATGTATCTCGGCTGTGGTTCTGGTGAAGGGGTATCTTTCACCTGTGACGAACCTCAGGGCTTCATTTTGGACCACCTGTGATAAATGATGTCACCAAGCGAAGTTTTATTTTCTCAGGAAGCGCTTTAAAGTGGTATAGTTTTCTCAGCTCTCTTCTTGCCTTTTCCTTCCTGTAGTGATGGGTGGGTAGTGATGGGTGGGTGTACCGTTGTGCCCCTCGTGGTTGCTCTCTCGCCTAACTTTCCCTTCTTGTCTGAGGCTGGCTGGCTGGCTGGGCTGGCTGGGCTGGCTGGGCTGGCTGGGGTCATTAATCACACCAGACCTCCTGGCTCCTCACTACACTCGTACACCTCGCCTTATGTCATGTAGTACACGGGGCGGGGGGCGGGGGGGTAGGTATCGATTCGTTTAGCACATTGTTTATAGATTGTGTAGCGACAGGGTGTGGTGTTCCCCTGTTGAAGTAGTTGATCTGTGGAGGAGGTTAGGTTTGGTTAGGTTTGGTTTGGTTTGGTTTGGTTAGGTTAGGTTAGGTTTGGTTTGGTTAGGTTTGGTTAGGTTAGGTTTGTCTTGAGATATAATAACTGGGTGTAGAGGCAGGACCAGAGCTGCTCCACAACTGGGCTGTAGTGAACTAGCTGCCACAAAGCCGCAGGAGAAAGCTCACGACCTGAGTGACGAGTGGCGGGTCACTCGCCTCTACTGCACCTCCCCCTTCCTCCCCACCAACTCCGTGTTGCACCTCCCCTTCCTCTCCCATCTGCTGGCCCCCCTCTCACCTGCCGTTCCCCCTCCTCTCCCCCACCTGCCGTTCCTCCCTCCCCCACCAGATCTCTGGGGTTCGATGTACCTTTTCTGTTGTGTGTCTTCAGTTACTACCTCGTGGGGAGGCACCTGTGTGTGTGTGTGTGTGTGTGTGTGTGTGTGTGTGTGTGTGTGTGTGTGTGTGTGTGTGTGTGTGTGTGTGTTAAAATGCTTGTCTTCATTAAAACTTGATCCATTTGTTTGTTTTCATTCCGGCTCTTTGTAAGTTAGTCGATACATAACCTAGCCTAACCTACCCCCTCACCTTACTTTACCCCCTCAACCTCCTCTACCCACCCCCCCCACCACTCCTTCCCTACCCCCTGCTCCTTCCCCTACCCCCCACCCTCCTTCCTACCCCCACCACTCCTTCCCTACCCCCACCACTCCTTCCCTATCCCCCACCACTCCTTCCCTACCCCCCACCACTCCTTTACCCCCACTCTCACTCCCACATATGCCACTAATGTATCGGGGAGGTGTAACATGATGTGCTGGTGATGTATGTAGGGGTAGGAGACCATGGTAGCTAGGAGACCATGGTACAAGTAGGTAGGAGACCATGGTAGGTAGTTAGGTAGGTAAATAGGAGACTATGGTACAGGAAGGTAGGAGACCATGGTACAGGTAGGTAGGAGACCATGGTACAGGTAGGTAGGAGACCATGGTACAGGTAGGAGGCCCTGGTACAGGTAGGTAGGACACAGGTATCCCCTTTAACGTGTACCGGTACACCCTAAAATAACCCACGAGGCGTCGACACTTGTTTACCGCCTGGTGTATTATACAGATGACACCTGCCTCTCTGACACACCTGCCTCTCTGACACACCTGCCTCTCTGACACACCTGCCTCTGACACACCTACCCCTCTGACACACCTGCCCCCACACACCCGCTTGATGGACACACACCTGGCCCCTCTGACACGCCTGCCCCTGACACGCTTGCCCCTCAGACACGCGCCTGCCCCTCTGACACACCTGCCCCTCTGACACGCCTGGAGCCACTTACACATCTGCTCCCCTCTGACACGCCTGCCTCCCTGACACACCTGCCCCTGACACACCTGGGCTCTTATGACACACTCCGCTCCCTCTGACACGCCTGCCCCTCTGACACACCATGCCCCCCAGACACGCCTGCCCCCTCTGACACGCCTCTGCCTCTCTGACACACCCGCCCTCTGACACACCTGCCCCTGACACGCCTGGAGCCACACATCTGCTCCTCTGACACGCCTGCCTCCCTGACACCCGCCCCCTCTGACACCTGGGCCTCTTATGACACACCTGCTCCCTCTCTGACACGCCCATCCTCTGACACACGCCTGCCCCCATGACACACGCCTGCCCCTCTGACATGCCTGCCCTCTGACACCTGCCCCTCTGACACACCTGCCTCTGACACACCTGGGCCCCTCTGACACACCTGCCCTCTGACACACACCTGCCCCTCTGACACCTGCCCCTTCTGACACACCTGCCCCTCTGACACCTGCCCCACTGACACTGCCTGCCCCCACTGACACACACACCCCACTCCTTCTTGACACAAGCTGTTTGACACCTGCTCCTCCACACACACTGGCTTGGCACACCTTGTTGGCACTAGCTATTGAGCACACTCCCCATTACACTTTTGACACCCACATGACGCCTTCCTTGTTGACACACCGACTGCTTACACTATGGCAGGGCATTCTCTATAAGGTGAGATTGTGGTGTGGTGGGGGTTGTGGTGGAGGTTGTGGTAGGGGTTGTGGTGCGGCATCCGTAGCACCCCATCTCCTCTCCTCTTTCAGTGCCTACACCCTACCCTACCCCACCCTACCCCACCACACCACACCCTACCCCACCCTCCCTCTCATATCACGTACAAGAAAAAGTTTCAGCTCACTGTCAGACCCAACAAACTTTTCTAGAGTGTCTGGCTATGTCGACCCGTAACTCGACCCGTAACTCGACCGCTCAACCCGTAACTCGACCCCGTAACCAACGTAACTCAACCCCGTAACTCCATCTACGTAACTCGACCCGTAACTCGGCCCGTAACTCGACCCTGTCGACCCCTATCGACCCCGTAATTCGACCCTAACTCAAGCGTAACTCGACCCGTAACTCAACCCCGTAACTCAACCGTAACTCGACCCCGCTCGGCCCTGCTCATTACCCCAACTCTTGTCTTGCTGGGACGTCTTTACTTGACGATAAGGATTAAAATAGTACAGAAAAGAACCGCGTTCCTCGTGGCCTCTCAGGTGTGTGAGGGGGTAGGGGCCGAACAGCTCGGAGGCTGGCAGGTGGCTACGGCAGAATGACGGTGTATGTATGTATGTATGTATATGTGTATGTATGTATGTATGTATGTATGTACAGTTTGTGTGTGTGTGTGTGGAAGGTAAACAGTTTCCTGACTCACACACACACACAGGGCTGAGATTACCACGACTAGCTGACGACGGTAGGTGAGTGAACCTTACTGTTAGTTGCTCCATCACCACCTGCTGCCACACGCTCCTCCTCCCTCCCTCCACACACGCTCCTCCCTCCCTCCACACTCCACCCCCCCCCTCCCCCCGTGAGAAAGCATGTATGTTTACGCTGTGGCAAGCAGGCGGAAGCATGTTACAAAAACAATAACAACACAAGCTGTACCTCCTACCTCTTCCCTACCTCCTCCTACCTCTTCCCTACACCTCCTCCTACCTCTTCCCTACCTCCTCCTACCTCTTCCCTACTTCCTCCTACCTCCTCCCTACCTCTTCCCTACCTCTTCCCTACCTCCTCCCTACCTCTTCTAGCGTGGATTAGTATCGTTAGCAAGACTTATGGGATAGTCCAGTAGTCAAGGTCAGGTGGGGGGGTGTGTTGTGGGAGTGGGAGTGTTGTGGGGGTGGAGTGTTGTGGGGGTGTTGGGAGAGTGGGGGTGTGTTGTGGGGGTAGGGAGTGTTGTGGAGGTGGGGTGTTGTGGGGGTGGGGGTGTTGGGGGTAGGGAGTGTTGTGGAGGTGGGGTGTTAGTAGGGGTGGGGGAATGTTGTGGGAGTGATTAATATTGTGGAGGCTACAGTGACGATTATTTGGAGTACAGTGACGATTATTTGGAATCTACAGTGACGATTATTTGGAGTCTACAGTGACGATAAATTTGGAGTCTACAGTGACGATTATTTGGAGCTTACGGTGACGATTATTTGGAGCAGTGACGATTATTTGGAGTCTACAGTGACGTTTAATTTGGAGCCTACGGTGACGATTATTTGGAGCTTACAGTGACGATTATTTGGAGCTTACGGTGACGATTATTTGGAGCTTACAGTGACGATTAATTTGGAGTCTACAGTGACGATTATTTGGAGTCTACAGTGACGTTTAATTTGGAGCCTGATTGACGATTATTTGGAGCCTACAGTGATGATTAATTTGGAGCCTACAGTGACGTTTAATTTGGAGCCTACAGTGACGATTATTTGGAGTCTACAGTGACGAAAATTTGGAGTCTACAGTGACGATTATTTGGAGTCTCAGTGACGATTATTTGGAGCCTACAGTGACGATTATTTGGAGCTACGGTGATGAATATTGTGGTGTTGTTACAGTGACGAATATTATGGTGTTATAGTAACGAGTATTGTGGAGCCTCTAATGATGAATAATATGGTGTTACAGTGACGAATATTATGGTGTTACAGTGACGAATATTATGGTGTTAGTGATGTATATTATGGTGTTACAGTGACGAATATTATGGTGTTAGTGACGAATATTATGGTGTTACGGTGACGAGTATTATGGTGTTACAGTGATGTATATTATGGTGTTACAGTGACGAATATTATGGTGTTGCAGTGACGAATATTATGGTGTTAGTGACGAATATTATGGTGTTACAGTGACGAATATTATGGTGTTACAGTGACGAATATTATGGTGTTAGTAACGAATATTATGGTGTCAGTGACGAATATTATGGTGTTATAGTGACGAGTATTATGGTGTTACAGTGACGAATATTATGGTGTTGCAGTGACGAATATTATGGTGTTACAGTGATGTATATTATGGTGTTACGTGACATTATGGTGTTACAGTGACGAGTATTATGGTGTTGGTATTATGGTGTTACAAATATTATGGTGTTACAGTGACGAATATTATGGTGTTAGTGACGAATATTATGGATGTTGTGGCGAATATTATGGTGTTAGTGAGCAGAATATTATGGTGTTAAAAAGTGATGTATATTATGGTGTTACAGTGACGAATATTATGGTGTTACAGTGACGTATATTATGGTGTTACAGTGACGAATATTTTGGTGTTACAGTGACGTATATTATGGTGTTACAGTGACAGTATTGTGCCTCTTGCAGTGACGTATAGTGAAGCTGCTGTTGGCGCATAATGTGAAAGAGAGAATATTGTTACAGTGACAACAATTATTAAAGTTTTACGATGGTGGTGGAAATCAAAGATGGTGTTTTTATTGTTCAGTGTTACGATTATCCTCGAGTTTGTGTGGGGAGGGTTGATCTCTCTCTCTCTCTCTCTCTCTCTCTCTCTCTCTCTCTCTCTCTCTCTCTCTCTCTCTGTACATTCTAAGTTTGATTTAAATCCAATCAGTTGTAGATTCTTCTGGAATGAGATACTTCAGTTGACTCAGTGAGTTGGATCTGTTCATTACATATCATTGGTCAATGCCATGATCAGGTTGATCTTATAAGTGGTGTGTGTTCATGGGTAAGTTATATGGATGGCTTTATTTGTACGTGAATTGGTTGTGGGGTCTGTTGATTGATTAAGGTTGTCTGGTCTTTGGTTCCTTTGGCATGGTCAATGTATTAGGGTGTGGTTGTTGTGTTGGTGACAGCTTCCCACATAAACACTGGGTCATGATTCGTTAAGTTAGGGTGTGGTTGTTGTTTGGTGGTTCTACACCTTAAACACTGGGTCATGCAACTCTGTTAACTTAGGGTGTGGTTGTTGTGGTGACAGTTTCTACACCTTAAACACTGGGTCATGCAACTCGTTAACTCTGGGGTGTGGTTGTTGTGTTGGCGACAGCTTCCACACCTTAAAACACTGGGTCATGCAACATTGTTGGGGTGTGGTTGTTGTGTTGGGTGACAGCTTCCACTCAACCTTCAGGTCATGCAACTCGTTAGGTTAGGGTGGTTGTTGTTTTGGCGGCAGTTTCTACACCTTAAACTGGTCATGCAACTCTGTTAACTCAGGGTGTGGTTGTTGTGTTGGCGACAGCTTCTACCTTAAACTGGGTCATGCAACTCGTTAACTCAGGGTGTGGTTGTTGTGTTGGCGACAGCTTCTACATCTTAAACACTGGGTCATGCAACTCCTTAACTCAGGGTGTGGTTGTTGTG
The DNA here is from genome assembly GCF_018991925.1 of Homarus americanus. Taxonomy (NCBI): domain Eukaryota; kingdom Metazoa; phylum Arthropoda; class Malacostraca; order Decapoda; family Nephropidae; genus Homarus; species Homarus americanus. The sequence goes on along the minus strand of NW_024731894.1, from coordinate 9,215 downwards.
TTGGGTGACAGCTTCTACACCTTAAACACTGGGTCATGCAACTCGTTAACTCGGGGTGTGGTTGTTGTGTTGGCGACAGCTTCTACACCTAACAAATTCACGCCTAGGTGGCCCTTGGGCCGGCTATCCTCGTTGCACTAGCGGAAACCATTATTATAGGTGTGTGTGTGTGTGTGTGTGTGTGTGTGTGTGTGTGTGTGTGTGTGTGTGTGACAAATGCCAATTGTTCGTTTCTTTTATAATAATTTCTATATTCACTTCACCACCAACCAGTTCCCTAAATAATGTAAAAATACTTCAAGGCCCAAATATGAACGTTTAGGTGCGAGTCAGATATACTGTACAGGTTGTGATGTTGAGGACAATTATATACAGTTTAGTTCAACCAGTGAAGTTGACTAATGAGAGACTGGCTGACGTTCTCTCTTAATTATAACTGATGGAACAACCTTATTTGTTTTAAGAGTTTATTTATATATATTTCACAACTACGACACGCGCAACACCTGCCGCAACACTGTAGTGACTGAGTGTTGACCCATGGTAAGAGGAATGTTAGTTTTGGTAATAAATGGATTCGATCTTATGGTTAATAATTTTTTTTTTTGTTTTGTCTGTTGAGTCTTCTTCGTGTTTGTCCGGTGTTCGTTCTTTGTTCGCCTGTGTGTTCGTTATTCGTCTGTGTTTGTCCGTTATTCGTCTGTGTTCGTCCGTTATTCGTCTGTGTTCGTCCGTTATTCGTCTGTGTTCGTCCGTTATTCGTCTGCTTGTCCGTTATGCGTCTGTGTGTTCGTCCGTCATATATTTACTCGACAATAAACGTGGAATTCCTCTCACTTTTTTGACGTCTGGGTTCTGATTAGCTAGGGTTTTCTTGGCTTCTGATTGGTCAAAAGGAGGTTATTCTATTATTCTGATAGGTCAAGAAGAGGTTATTTACCCTGGCTTCTGATTGGTCAAAAAGAGATGTTTTCCTGGCTTCTGATAGGTCAAGAAGAGGTTATTTACCTGGCTTTCTGATTGGTCAAAAAGAGATGTTTTCCTGGCTTCTGATAGGTCAAGAAGAGGTTATTTACCCTGGCTTCTGATTGGTCAAAACAGAGGATTTTCCTGACTTCTGATTGGCCACAAAAAGAGGTATTATTCCCGTTTCTGTTGTAAGCTGCAGTCATGCCACGTACAATAAACTGGCATTTCCGCGCTGGAGGCATCACACGCACACACACACACACACACACACATTGGTGGACGAGGAGGATAGTGAGGATGAAGGACAGTGAGGGTGAGGGATGGGGTGTGGGACAGTGAGGGTGAGGGAGTGGGGGCAGGAGACGACCACTTCCGGGAGGATGGTCGCTTCACAGCTGGCGTCATCTCGGGTGAGGCTCCGTCACCACCCACCTCATCCACCACCCACCCCATCCACCCACCACCCTCATCCACCACCCACCACCTCATCCACCACCCACCACCTCATCCACCACCCCACCATCCTCATCCACCACCCACCATCCTCATCCATGTTTCACTATCCTTCATCCATCATCCCCCACCCTTTGTACTGTACCTGATGATGGTGGCACTGTTACTTGTACTGTACCTGGTGATGGAGGCACTGTTACTTGTACTGTACCCGATGATGGTGGCACCGTTACTTGTACTGTACCTGCGATGGTGGCACTGTTACTTGTACTGTACCTGGTGATGGTGGCACTGTTACTTGTACTGTACCTGATGATGGTAGCACTGTTAACATTGGTATTGTACCTGGTGATGGTGGCACTGTTACTTGTACTCGTACCTGGTGATGGTGGCACTGTTACTTGTACTGTACCCAGTGATGGTGGCACTGTTACTTCGTACCACCTGGTGATGGTAGCACTGTTACTTGTACTGTACCTGGTGATGGTGCACTGTTACTTGTACTGTACCTGGTGATGGGCGGCACCAGTACGGTACCGTACTTCTGGTGATGGTGTACCGTTACTTGTACTGTACCTGATGATGGTGGCACTGTTGGTACCGTACCCGGTGATGGTGGCAATTGCTACTTGTACCGTACCCAGATGCGGTACCGTGACTCTGTACTGCACTCTGATGATGGTGGCACTGTTACTTGCGGAATTGTACCCGATGATGGTGGCACTGTTACTTGTACTGCACCCGATGATGGTGCAGCACTGTGACTTGTACCGTACTTGATGATGCGGCACTGTTACTTGTGTACTCGTACCTGGTGATGGTGGCACTGTTATTTGCACTGGTACCCGGTGATGGTAACTGTTACTTGTACTGTACCTGGTGGTGGCACTGTTACTTGTACTGTACCCGGTGATGGTATAATCTTCGTTACTTGTGCTGTACCCGATGATGGTGGCACTGTTACTTGTACTGTACCTGAAAGATGGAGGCAATTCGTTACTTTGTACTGTACCCGGTGATGGCAATTGTTACTTGGTACTGTACCCGATGATGGTGGGCACTGTTACTTCGTACTGTACCTGATGATGGTGGCGACCAGACTTGCAATTGCATTTTGATGATGGTGGCACTGTTACTTGTACTGTACCCGATGATGGTGGCACTGTTACTTGTACTGTACCTGGTGATGGTGGCACCTGTTTACGGTACTGTACCCGATGATGGTGGCACTGTTACTTTCGTACTGTACCCGATGATGGTGGCACTGTGACTTGTACTGGTACTTGATGATGGTGGCACTGTTACTTGTACTGCAACGATGATGGTGGCACTGTTACTTGCACCATACCCGGTGATGGTGGGCACCGTTACTTGTACTGCACCTGATGATGGTGGCACTGTTACTTGTACTGTACCTGGTGATGAAAATTGTTACTTGTGCTGTACCCGATGGATGGTAAGCACTGTTACTTGTACTGCACCCGGTGATGGTGCACCGGTGACTTTGTACCGTACCCAGACAGTAATCGTTACTTGTACTGTACCTGGTGATGGTGTTCGTTACTTGTACCGTAACCTGGTGATGGTGGCACCGTTGATTTGTACTGTACCTGATGATGGTGGCACCGTTACCCGTACCGTACCTGGTGATGGTGGGCACTGCCATTTGCACTGTACCTGGTGATGGTGGCACCGTGACCTGTACCGGTACCTGGTGATGGTACACCGTTACCCGTACCGGTACCCGTGATGGTGGCACTGTTACTGCGCAGCTGTACCTGATGATGGTGGCACCGTGACTTGTACCGTACTTGATGATGGCGGCACTGTTACTGGTACTGTACCTGGTGATGGTGGCACTGTTACTTGTACCGTACCCGGTGATGGTGGCACCGTTACTGGTACTGCACCTGATGATGGTGGCACTGTTACTTGTACTGTACCCGATGATGGTGGCACTGTTACTTGGTACTGCACCTGTGATGGTGGCACTGGTTACTTGTACTGCACTTGATGATGGTGGTACCGTTACTTGGTACTGTACCTGGTGATGGTAATCGTTACCGGTACTGTACCCGATGATGGCAGCACCGTTACTTGTACTGTACCCGATGATGGTGGGCACCGTTACTTGTACCGTACCCGGTGATGGTGGGCACTGTTACTTGTACCCACCCGATGATGCAGGCACTGTTACTTGTAATACCATACCTGCAGAGCGGTGGCACTGTTACTTGTACTGTACCTGGTGATGGAGGCACCGTTACTTGCGCACTAAATTTGGTGATGGTGGCACTGTTACTGTGCTGCACCCGATGATGGTGGCAACTGTTACTTCGTACTGTACCTGGTGATGGTGGCACCGTTACTTGTACCATCTCTGATGATGGTGGCACTGTTATTTGCACATCCCTCAGATGATGGTGGCACTCTGTTACTTGTGCTGGTACCGGTGATGGTGGCACCGTTACTAAAGGTACCTGGTGATGCAGGCACTGTAATCATGGTACTGTACCGGTGATGGTGGCACCGGTAACTGTACTGTACCTGGTGATGGTAATTGTTACTGCTGTACTCGTACTCAGTGATGGTGGCAATTTCTCGTTACTTGTAATCAGGCCCGGTGATGGTGGCACCGAGTTACTTGGTACTGTACCTGGTGATGGGTGAAGCACTGTTACTTGGTACTGCACCTGGTAGGCGGTGGCACTTGTTACTTGTACTGCGTGTACCTGGCGGAAGAGCGGGTGGCACTGTTACTTGTAATTGCACTCAAAGTGATGGTGGCACCGTTACTTGTACTCGTACCCGGTGAGGCAGGCACCGTGCACTCCAGTACTGTACTTGATGATGGCAAGCACCCCAGCATTTGTACTGTACCTGATGATGGTGTACTGTTACTTGTACTGTACCCGATGATGGTGGCACTGTGACTTGTACTGTACTTGATGATGGTGGCACCGTTGGTTTTTTGTACCGTACCTGGTGATGCAGGCACCGTTATTTGTACCGTACCCAGATGGTGGCACTGCGCATTGTACTGGTACCAAGATGGTACACCGTTACTTCAGGCCCGTACCTGGAAAGATGGTGGCACTGTTACTTAAAGCTGTACCGATGATGGTGGCACTGTTACTTTACAGGGATTGTACCCGGTGATGGAGGCACTGTTACTTGTACTGTACCTGGTGATGGTGGCACTGTTACCCGTACTTGCGTACCCGGTGATGGTGGCACTGTTACTTGTACCGTACCCGGTGATGGTGGCACTGTGACTTGGTACTGTACCTGGCGGATGGTGGCACTGTTACTTGTGCTAAAAAATTCGGTGATGGTGGCACTGTTACTTGTGCTGCACCTGATGATGGTGGCACCGTGACTTGCACCGTACTTGATGATGGTGGCACTGTTACTTGTACTGTACCTGGTGATGGTGGCACTGTTGATTGTACCGTACCCGGTGATGGTGGCACTGTTACTTCTGTACTGTACCCGATGATGGTGGCTAATCGTTACTTGTACTGTACCTTGATGATGGTGGCACTGCAGCCATTTGCACTGTACCTTGTGATGGTGGCGACTGTTACTTCTGTACTGCATCATGATGGTGGCAATTGTTACTTGTACTGTACCTGGTGATGGTAAGAATTGTTATTTGTACTGTACCCGATGATGGTGGCACTGTTACTTTGTACTGTACCTGATGATGGTGGCACCGTTACTTGTACCGTACCTGGTGATGGTGGCACTGTTACTTGTACTGTACCTGGATGATGGTGGCACTGTTACTGGTGACTATGGTCTGGTGATGGTGGCACTGTTACTTGTACTGTACCCGGTGATGGAGGCACTGTTACTTGTACTGTACCCGGTGATGGTGGCACCGTTACTGCTGTGCTGCACCCGGATGATGGTGGCACCGTTACTTGTACCGTACCCGGTGATGGTGGCACCGTTACTTGTAATTATCTCGATGATGGTGGCACCGTTACTTGTACTATCCCCTGATGATGGTGGCACCGGTGCTACTTTCAGGCTGTTCCGGTGATGGTGGCACCTGGTGCCACGCCAGTGCTGTGTACCTGGTGATGGTGGCACTGTAACCGTACTGTACCCGGTGATGGTGGCACTGTAACTCTGTACTACTTGGTGATGGTGGCACCACATTTTGTACCGTACCCGGTGATGGTGGCACTGTTACTTGTACCGGTACCTGGTGATGGTGGCACTACTTGTACTGGGTACCCGTGATGGTGGCACTGTTACCTGTACCGTACCTGGTGGATGGTGGCACCGTTACTTGGTACTGTACCTGGTGATGGTGGCACCGTTACTTTAATTGCACCTGGTGATGGTGGCACTGTTACTTCGTACCGTACCCGGTGATGGTGGCACTGCGGACTTGTACTGGTACTTCGATGATGGTGGCACTGTTACTTGTACCGGTAACCCGATGATGGTGGCAACGTTACCGGTACTGCACCCGATGATGGCGGCACTGTGACTCTGTACCGTACTTGATGATGGTGGCACCGTTACTTGTACTGTACCTGGTGATGGTGGCACTGTTACTTGTACTGTACCTGGTGATGCAGGCGGGTACCAGCCATTTGTACCGTACCTGGTGATGGTGGCACCGTTACTGGTACCGTACCCGGTGATGGTGGCACCGTTTGTGCTGTACCTGATGATGGTGGCACTGTTACTGTAACAGCCTGGAAAAGATGGGAGGCACCGTTACTTGTACCAAAATTCGGCGATGGTGGCACTGTTACTTCGTACTGTACCCGATGATGGTGGCACTGTTACTTGTACTGTACCCGATGATGGTGGCACCAGACTTGTACTGTAATTTCTGATGATGGTATAACTGTTACTGTACCGTGTACCCGATGATGGTGGCACTGTTACTGGTACTGTACCTGGTGATGGTGGCACCGTTTACTTGTACTGTACCCCGATGATGGTGGCACCGTTACTTGTACCTGTACCTGATGATGGTGGCACTGTGACTTGTACCGTAATTTGATGATGGTACACTGTTACTTGTACCGTACCTGATGATGGTGGCACCGTTACTTGCAATTATACCTGGTGATGGTAACTGTTACTTGTACTGGTACCTGATGATGGTGGCACTGTTACTTGTACTGTACCTGCGATGGTGGCATTCGTTACTTTGTGCTGGTACCCAGATGATGGTGGCACTGTTACTTGTACCGTACCTGGTGATGGTGGCACTGTGACTTGTACTACCAGATGGTGGCACTGTTACTTGTACTGCACCGGTGATGGTGGCACTGTTTACTTGTACTGTACCTGGTGATGGTGGCACTGTTACTTTGGTACTGTACCCGATGGATGCAGTAATTGGCATTTCCAGCTCGTACCTGGTGATGGTGGCACTGTTACTTGCACTAAAAATCTGGTGATGGTGGCACTGTGACTTGTACCTGTACCCGGTGATGGTGGCACTGTTACTCCGTACTGTACCCAGGATAGGCACTGTTACTTGTGCTGCACCCGATGATGGTGGCACTGTGACTTGTACCGCACTTGATGATGGTGGCACCGTTACTCAGGCTGTACCCGGTGATGGTGGCACTGTTACCCTGTACCGTACTGGTGATGGTGGCACTGTTACTTGGTACCACCTGACGATGGTGGCACTGTTATTTGTACTGTACCTGATGATGGTGGCACTGTTACTTGTAATTGCACCTTAAGATGGTGGCACCAGCTATTTGTACCGTACTTCTGATGATGGTGGCACCGTTACTTTGTACTGTACCCTGGTGATGGCACTGTTACTTTGTACTGTACCCGATGATGGTAAGCACCGTTGGCTTCTGTACCAAACCCGATGATGGTGGCACTGTTACTTGTACCGTACCCGGTGATGGTGGCACTGTTACTGTACTGTACCCGATGATGGCGGCACTGTTACTTGGTACTACCTGGGTGATGGTGGCACTGTTACTTGTGCTGTACCCGGTGATGGTGGCACCGTAACTCTGTACCGTACCTGGTGATGGTGGCACCGTAACCTGTACTGTACCTGGTGATGGTGCACTGTTACTTGGTACCGTACCTGGTGATGGTGGCACTGTTACTTGTACCGTACCTGGTGATGGTGGCACTGTTGGCTTGTACTGTACCCAGATGGTGGCACTGTTACTTGGTACTGGTACCTGGTGATGGTGGCACTGTTATTTGTACCGTACCTGGTGATGGTGGCACTGTTACTTGTACGGTAACGGTGATGGTGGCACTGTTACTTGTACCGTACCCGGTGATGGTGGCACTGTTACTTGTGCTGCACCTGGTGATGGTGGCACTGCTTACTTGGTACTGTACCTGGTGATGGTGGCACTGTTACTTGTACTGTACCCGGTGATGGTGGCACTGTTACTTGTACCGTACCTGGTGATGGTGGCACTGTTACTTGTACTGTACCCGGTATGCACTGGTTACTTGTACTGTACCCGGTGATGGTGGCACTGTTACTGTACCGTACCCGATGATGGTAACTGTTATTTGCGCTGCACCTGGTGATGGTGGCACCGTTATCGTACCGGTAAATTCGGTGATGGTGGCACTGCCATTGGTACTGCACCTGGTGATGGTGGCACTGTTACTTGTACTGGTACCTGGTGATGGTGGCACTGTTATTTTCGTACTAAAATCGGTGACGGTGGCACTGTTAGTTTGGTACTGGTACCCGATGGTGGCACTGTTACTTGTACTGTACCTGGTGAGGTGGCACTGTTACTTGTACTGTACCTGGTGATGGTATAATTGTTATTTGTACTGTACCTGGTGATGGTGGCACCACATTTGGTAATTGCACCTGATGATGGCGGCACTGTTACTTGTACTGCGTTCCGGTGATGGTGGCACCGTTACTTGCACTGTACCCGATGATGGTGGCACTGTTATTTGTGCTGTACCTGGTGATGGTGGCACCGTTACTGTACTGTACCCGAAGATGGTGGCACCACATTTGTACTGTACCTGGTGATGGAGTGCACTGTTACTTGTACCGTACCTTATGATGGTGGCACTGTTACTTGTACTGTACCTGGTGATGGAGTGCACTGTTACTTGTACCGTACCTGGTGATGGTGGCACCGTTACTTGCTGGTAATTAAAAATTCGGTGATGGTGGCACTGTTACTTGTACCGTACCTGGTGATGGTGGCACTGTTATTTGTACTGTACCTGGTGATGGTGGCACTGTTACTTGTACTGTACCTGGTGATGGTGGCACTGTTACTGTACTGTACCCGGTGATGGAGTGCACCGTTACTTGGTACCGTACCTGGCAGATGGTGGCACTATATTGTACTGCAACCTGGTGATGGAGTGCACTGCTTGTACCGTACCTGGTGATGGTGGCACTGTTACTTGCAATTGCACCTGGTGATGGCGGCACTGTTACTTGTACCGTACCTGGTGATGGTGGCATCTGTTATTTGTACTGTACCTGGTGATGGTGGCACCGTTACTTGTACCGTACCTGCAGATGGTGGCACTGTTACTTGTACTGTACCGGTGATGGTGGGCACTGTTACTTGTACTGCACCTGGTGATGGGCACTGTTACTTGTGCTGTACCTGGTGATGGTGGCACTGTTACTTGTACTGTACCCAGTATGGTGGGCACTGTTACTTGTACCGTACCTGGTGATGGTGGCACTGTTACTTGTACTGTACCTGGTGATGGTGGCACTGTTACTGTACTTAAAACTGGTGATGGTGGCACTGTCACTTTGTACCTGTACCTGGTGATGG
>NW_024731893.1:170000-199996 GCF_018991925.1 Homarus americanus | reverse complement strand
GGCCAGATTAAAAAAATAAATAAATAAAAAAATAGTGGTAGAAATACTAGTTCATTGTTTGTTTAACTTTCAAGAGGAAGATAAAGATTTAATAAAATGAAATGATAGACAAATGATGAATTTGTATATTTTTGCTTTATGTATTAAAACAAAACTAATATAAAAAGGTGAAAGTACAATATCTATTTAGTTTATTGTAAAACGTAAAGATAAACCAACAGACAGACAAAATTAACAAAACCAGGTGATAGTAATATACCACCACCCTTCTTGAATTTCGTAATGCATAATGTTGCAATATTCAATACAGAGTTTTCAATCACTGTCATCAGCCTCTCGTGTTCAGTCACTCATATCGTATTCAGTTCTAATATCCCCCAAACCTCAATGTCTGTATTTTCTAGCAACTTTTATGAAACGAAACTTTGAAACGTATTGAAATTTTGGAATTAGTTTTTGTGTGGGCCGGCGGTACATGGATGAATGGCACGTCAGAATATTCGTGAATGGATAAATTATTGTACGAGTCAAATTATTTCCATATCCATCCGACAGTGATGTGACGTGTGCCATTATTTTGAACAATTTATTCCGGGTGGAGGGAGTTGCACCTTTGGATATATTTAAGGTGTGTGATGAACGCCAGGTGTGTGTAAACGCCAGGTGTGTGTGTGCCCCAGGTGTGATGGTCTCCAGGTGTGTGATGGTCGCCAGGTGTGTGATGGTCGCCAGGTGTGTGATGGTTACCAGGTGTGTGATGAACGCCATGTGTGTGATGGTCGCCAGGTGTGTGATGGTTACCAGGTGTGTGATGATTGCCAGGTGTGTGATGGTTGCCAGGTGTGTGATGCCTAAAATCTCAGTATAGATAGTCATACTTACTAGAGGACACCACCACCATACACCACCACCATACACCGCCACCAACACCGCCACCACACACCGCCACCAACACTGCCACCACACACCGCCACCACCACCACTGCCACCACCACCATCCTCAAGTGGTAGCCTTGTGGGTGTCGCGGAGACAAGGATGCCTCACACACCCACGCTATTACCTCCCGTCAACCTCAATTACACCTTCTATCGACTGGCTTTTAGCGTGGAGTTGGCGCTCATTCGCGTTCTCCACGGCGGCGTTGGTCGACGTTCACGACCAGCCTTTCATGTACCGCAGTTAAAGGAGGAGTTGAACTCCCACTGTTGCCAGAATGGAGTTCTGGGGTCTCTACTACCTACCACTCTCATCTCTTTCTAGCCGTCTATTTTTTTCTCTCTATCTTTCCGTCTCTAACCATGTATCTCTCTCTCTCTCAACTGGTCCCACCTCTGTCTCACTCTCACTAACTACCCTTCTTTCAAATATTCTAGAGATAATCCCTCCTCTGTAACATCACTGACAACCTTGGGTACAGTAGATCTTAGGTGAATAAATTAGTGCCCATTGTCAGGTATGGAAAGTCTTATACAGGTAAATTGAGTTACCTTTAATCTCATAAGCAGGTGATAAATAAAACAATAATGTAGGTTATGTTTTTGTTATATATTTATTATTGACAAACTATATATGAATTGTTGGTATAAATAAAGTCTTTTATTATTTCGTTATAAGAATTTTTTTTTTTTTTCATACTTTTTTGTATTGAAGTGGAAAAACAAATTGTCTTTAGTTTGGAAATTATTATTATTATTATTATTATTATTATTATTATTATTATTATTATTATTATTATTATTATTATTATTATTAAACTTACGCTCTTTTTCTCTTTTTTCTCCTTCAGTTTGTCTGTTGTTTTTTGTCAGATTTTTCTTTTTTGTCTTAGTCTGTCTCTGTCTCTCTGCCTGTCTGTCTGCCTGTCTGTCTGTCTGTGTGTGTCTGCCTGTGTCTGTCTGCCTGTCTGCACTATAGTGACTTTAATCTAGAACGTATCCCTCTCTCTCTCTCTCTCTCTCTCTCTCTCTCTCTCTATCTCTCTCTCTCACTCTCTCTCTCTACGCTCACTTATCTCATCTCTACCCATCGATGTATTCTCTCTCACGACTTTATCTCCCAGCCCCCGGAGCGCGTGGAAATCATCTTCTCCAAGTCTCCCGTCAAGCCTGGAGATAAGAATGATGTTGTGTGTCGAGCTATAGGGTAAGTCTCTCTCTCTGGATGATTCTAACACTGGATGATTCTAACACTGGATGATTCTAACACTGGATATTCTAACACTGGATGATTTTAACACTGGATGAGTCTAACACTGGATGATTCTAACACTGGATGATTCTAACACTGGATGATTTTAACACTGGATGAGTCTAACACTGGATGATTCTAACACTGGATGATTCTAACACTGGATGATTCTAACACTGAATGATTCTGACATTGGATGATTCTAACCTTGTATGATTCTGACAGAGGATGATTCTAACACTGGATGATTCTGACATTGGATGATTCTAACCTTGGATGATTCTAACATTGGATGATTCTAACACTGGATGATTCTCACAGAGGATGATTCTAACACTGGATGATTCTGACATTGGATGATTCTAACCTTGGATGATTCTCACAGAGGATGATTCTAACACTGGATGATTCTGACTGGATGATTATAACCTTGGATGATTCTAACATTGGATGATTCTAACACTGGATGATTCTAACATTGATAATTTTAACATTGGATGATTCTAACATTAGATGATTCTAACACTGGATGATTCTAAATTGGATGATTTTAACATTGGATGATTCTATTGGATGATTCTGACAGTGGATGATTCTAACATTTGAAGATTCTCACATTGGATGATTTTAACATGTGGTGGATAATTCTAATACGTGGTGAATAAAATAATATATGATGGATGACTTTAATCATCTAAAATCTAAATAATCATAAAGGTTAATGAGCTCAGGTAAACTATTAATAAGACACAGGTAAGGATCATTAAGTCATACTTGGATGAATATACGCTAATAATTAAAGCCGTATGAGCTCCAGCGTAGGTGAGTATGATCGAGGAATAACTGAGTCTAAAGTATACATCAATGAATAAATACCATAACAGATATAATAGATGAATTTGTTGAGTAAAATAAATTGAATAAATATATAACAATACATAAAAAATTGTATTATTGTTTTTTATGATTTAATTGAATCGTGATTATTATAGGGAAAATACATTATATACGTCAATTCCCATAACATTAATCAGCAGGTGTGTCGGAGGAGCTGGTCACCTGGGTAGGGGACCTTCTTTACCTCTGCGGTGTGTCGTCAATCTCAGCTGTCGGGAGGCCCATTGTTGCCACTGTCTCAGGCTGTTAGACACACAAGGCTCCGTAAACTTCTTTTGTTTACCCGGGGGTTTAAGACACGTTCAGGGGAGGGGGTGAGGGCGGAGGGTGGGGTGAGGAGGGGGTGAGGGTGAGGAGGGGGTGGGGGTGAGGAGGGGAGGTGTGAGGAGGATGTGTTATTTGGGTGAGGAGGAGATGAGGTGTTGGGGTGAGGAAGAGGAGAAAAGAGGAGGTGTTGGAGTGAAGAGGAGGAGGTGTTATGGTGAAGAGGAGAAGGAGGAGGGAGGAGGTGTTGGGTGAGGGAGGGAGGAGGTGTTATGGTGAAGAGGAGAAGGAGGAGGAGGAGGTGTTGGGTGAGGAGGAGGAGGTGTTGTGGTGAAGAGGAGAAGGAGGAGGAGGAGGTGTTGGAGTGAGGAGGAGGAGGTGTTGTGGTGAAGAGGAGAAGGAGGGAGGGACTTCTTCATCATTTTACTATCCTCCCCAACGTTCCCCCTACTGTTCTCTCCCTTCTCTATATCTTCGCTATTTTCTGTCTTCTTCTTCCGTATCTCCATCCACTATCCTCCCCACCCTTCTGTCTTCTCTAGCCCTTCCCTCTTCTCACGTATCCTCCCATCATCCTTCCCAAAGTAAGTCCATCATCTCTTTCTCTCATTATCTCACCTCTCCTTTTACTACTTTCTCCTCCATCATCACATTATCCTCGCCTCCTCTCCTTCCCTCTCCCTTTGTCCATATGCTTCCATCTCTCTCTCTCTCTTCTTGCTCTCCTTCTCATCACATCTACTTTATCAACACTCTTCATCTCAGGTCCCAACGTTTAAGAACAACAGGTCACGTCAGATCAAGTCCAGGTCACGTCAGGTCAGATAACACAAACGAAAATAAAACAAATTTACCTAAAAATAAAAAACAATGACAGAAGTTCAATATGATAATGTCTTGTGTGTGTGTGTGTGTGTGTGTGTGTGTGTGTGTGTGTGTGTGTGTGTGTGTGTGTGTGTGTGTGTGGACCATCACCATAATAAAGGCCTCCAGGATAATGAAAATGACATGCGTATTGACTACTCGGGCGCATGAGACTCCAATGGCGTAGTGTTGTTTTGACGCTGTTGTTTTCCGGTGAGGAGGGATTTAGTCATGCCAGCGTTCCTGTCTCTACTGACCTGACTGATGGATGGTTTATAAGGTAGTGGTGATGTGATATTGAACCTTAATACAACTAATCGGAAAATATTAACTCGTTCATATGTTCCGGTTGTAAGTTGTCAATTAAGAGAGAGTTAAATCCTTCGTAACTTTAATCACTGATCGACAAGTGTGATAACAACTTACGTGCTTAAAGACCTAAGAGAGAGAGAGAGAGAGAGAGAGAGGAGGGGGTATTTGTTTTACACTCTCAGAAAATCGTATCTCATTAATGCCGAAATATATTCATGGGCGCGACACAAAGCGTAAAATTATCCCAAACTGTGAAAATTTGTTGTTGACGCCAATGGTTTTAGTATAGGAAAAAGTACATTTAGCGGAAAATGAAATATAGTTGGAAATTATCGTACATTTATGGCCGTTTTTAATTTAGTGACCAATGATGAGAGAGAGAGAGAGAGAGAGTTCTATAAATATCTCTATAAATATAAAACCCCAAAAGATTGCTATATCAGGTATGTAGACTTAATTCTTAGCCATAATTTAATGTCTTTCAGCCATTGTTTCCGTGATAAAGCACTATACCACACACACACACACACACACACACACACACACCTGGTTAAGAGGTAATAAAAAACACCTGTATTCAATTAAAGACACAGTATATTTACCCCAGACAGGTGATCAGGACAGATACCATGATATATTTATATATATCAGGCTAATTATTATAGCATATCAACGTCATGTCAGATTAGTCCTTATATCATAGGCTATCATATTAAGTTAGTTATCATGCCATAAGGACTCATGTCAGGCTAAGCACCATAACATACATTGGGTCACTTGTCATGCCTTACCCATATAAACTAAGTTAATATACCATCATATACTCACACACAAACATACCTACAGTACCTAGGGGTACTTGTAAGCCCGACCTACGGCCTAGAAAACAGTGCGTTAATGTTCGAAATAAGGCAAACAGAGTATTGGGTTTTATATCTCGAAGTGTAAGTAACAAGAGTGCAGAGGTCTTATTGCAACTATATCTTGCGCTAGTCAGGCCGCACCTCGATTATGCGGTTCAGTTCTGGTGCCCTATTATAGAATGGATATAAATTCACTAGAGTCGGTGCAGCGAAGAATGACAAAAATGATTCGGGACTTAGAAACCTTCCCATATCAGGATAGGTTAAAGAAACTTAACTTGCATTCCTAGAAAGACGAAGAGTGCGGGGAGATATGATAGAAGTATTTAAGTGGGTGAAAGGGATCAATAAAGGGATATAGATAAAGTTCTTATAATATCGAGCAGGATAGGACTCAGGCAACGGATTCAAGTTGGATAAGTCTTAGGTTTAGGAGGAGACAGGAAGAAACTGGTTCACAAATAGGGTGGAGGACGAGTGGAACAAGCTTAACTTTGTAGTAAGTGCAGGAACTCTGGAAAGTTTCAAAGGAGGCTAGATAGATTCATGGATGATAGAGAGTGGTAGTAACTCTCGACAGGAGCTGCCATGCACAGGCCAACCGGCCTATTGCAGACTCCTTATTTTCTTATGTTCTTATGTTCTTATGTAAACCTCCATTTACCAGACATCAGTCTAGCGGGTATAGTCCGTTATAGGAGGTTTCAAATCCAATGACCTCGATATAAATTACTTTCTTATATAATTAATTATATAGGGTTTCACATATAACGAACCTAGATATAAAGACCTACATTCTTAAATACACCCATATAATCCGTTAAATATAGGTTTTCTGTATATATAAAAAGCTTAATATATAACAGTCATATATGCTAAGGTAATATACTGCAGGCTATTATAAACCAATAACGCACGACAAAGATTTAATGCTTATGTCACCCTCAAACAGGTTACCCTCCAGCCAGTGTGGTGTGGACGCAGGAGGTCGAGTGGTAGACCCTAACAGCACGGTAGGAGGACGGGACCTTCAATACCCTGGAGGTAGAGGCCTCACCCAGCGACCTCACTCTGCCCTTCATCTGCTGTGCCTATAATGACGTCCACAGAACCCGTCACAGCCTCCTACAGCAGGAATGTTACATGTATGTCACAGAGAGAGAATGTGTAATATAAATGCATCTAATAATTTTAATATACCTTATAGTACTGTTAATAAGCTTTTCTATTTGCAACTAAATCAATTATCTTATCAACATTTGCAACAACATTAAATGAATGAATGAATACAAATAAATGCTTCCCATACAATTATATTCTCAATAAACTGTATATCGATTATTCAAGATTTTAAAGTTTAATTTGTCCTTAAAGATATCAATTATAATCTTACTACTTTGCACCTATCAATATTTGCAGCAATATATTTGGTTAAGTTAGATACACTTCATATTTCTACTCTTTTCATCTACTCAATAATAGTTCCAAAATATATATTAGTAATGTTCAAGTTTGTTTAATGTCCTTTAATGTTTAGATCCCAATAACTAAGTTGTTTAAAGAATTTTGTTATTGAAGCCGAGAATATTTTATATCAACAATATCAGATTTATTAAGAAAATAAAAATAAAAAGTAGTATAAGAATTTCCTGCCAGTCATAAAAGCATCCATGGAACTTAAATAAAATCCTAATATTTCCTATATTATTTTAATCCATAAAGTCTCCCTACAGAACTCTACCTCAAAGAACTAATTAATTAACAATTTCCCTAACATCCAAAATTTGCATCAGGTACGCAAACATTCTAAAATTTCAGTGATCTTATAATCTAATTTACATATTTAATAATTACTTCAAGGGTGTTTAATTACCATCTACCTAAACGTCATACAAACATTAAAATTATGATAAACTAAAGGACTCTTAACACATATAAATAATATTTTCCTTCATATAAAACTAGTAAATAATCAGGATTCAATTTAATATCCATTTCAATCCAACCTTGACTATATTTTATGCTATTCTGTACTAAACGTCTTCCGAAGTCTTGAAAGCAAATATATTTATCTTTCTGACGTAACATCTCTGTAGCCTATGAGATCAGCCCTCTTGCTTCACTCTGAGCTAACACAGTCCTCCCGGTCAGGTGGTCCTATGAGCGTGAAGATCGAGGCGACAGAGGACCCGTTGGTGGAGGGGCGGGAGGCTGAGCTGACGTGTACAGCGGTGGGCAGTAATCCTCCCGCCCGTATTACCTGGTACCAG
Source organism: Homarus americanus (assembly GCF_018991925.1). Classification (NCBI taxonomy): domain Eukaryota; kingdom Metazoa; phylum Arthropoda; class Malacostraca; order Decapoda; family Nephropidae; genus Homarus; species Homarus americanus. Next base: position 192,338 of record NW_024731893.1, on the reverse strand, counting down.
GAAGGTCGCACCGTTGACGACGACTTTATCAACGTGGTGATGATCGACAAGTACTGACAGGTATTGACAGGTACTGCACGGTATTGGCAGGTACTGCACGGTATTGGCAGGTACTGGCAGTTATTGATAGGTACTGACAAGTGTTTCAAATACTGGCAGGTGTTGACCAGTCCTGGCAGGTAATGACAAGTGCTGGCAGGTGTTGACAGGTACTGGCAGTTATTAACAAGTACTGACAAGTCGGCAGGTTGGTGTTGGTTGTTAACAATTGACAGGTACTGGCAAGTGTTTCCAATTACTGGCAGATGTTGACAAGTGCTGGTAAATGCTAAAAGATCTTGACAAGTGCTAGTAGGTGTTATACAGACGTTCAAGAGTTGTATAAACTTCATTGCACAGAAAGTCATCAACACAAGCCAACTATCACGCACGCACACACACCCGCACACACACATCCACACAATGATTAATCTGAAGAAAAATCTCCCACATTAGAAAAATAAATTCACCAAGGCAGGAAAGATGAATAATTAGACTAATTAAACACAAACGAAAAACATATATAAAATATTTCGTGACACAATAAGCGAAGTCATTGTCACATTATCGACTGAAAGAAATCGTGATATAATTTCGTGTTTCTATAATCCCGCCATGAACTAGTCTCTGAATTGCATGTTAGTCCATGGTTAGTGTGTGAAATCTGACCTGAGAATATTGAGATATTGTGATTCAGAGCGCCGGTGACCTGACGACAGCGTCAAGGCAATGAATAAACGACCTGCATCTGAAATTACATCTGCATTTGAGTCATGGGGATATTAGTGAAGCGAAGCGGAAATTGGATCGGTATATCTATACATGCGTCCTCGGTCCGGTTATCATATTCGCTATAAATCGGGTATAGTGAGTACGATGCGCCGAGTCCTTCTGTCGGGGTGAACGTCAGACTCAACTCTTTCCGCTCGGTTAGTTGATGTTGTTAATGATTGGCGCCAGTCAGTGATAGAAGGAAAGATTTATTGTAGGTGGTGCAGGAGTGTCTTGTGTTCGTCACTCACCCAGTACACCACCATAACCAAGTGCTGATGACAACATTGTGTCTGGGATACCGAATTCTTAGGGTCATCGTCCTCAAGGGTTAAATCATAGTATTCAAAGGGTTAAATCATAGTCTTCAACGGGTTAAATCATAGTCTTCAAAAGGGTTAAATCATAGTATTCAATGGGTTAAATCATAGTTTCAAAGGGTTAAATCATAGTCTTCAAAGGGTTAAATCATAGTCTTCAAAGGGTTAAATCATAGTATTCAAGGGTTAAATCATAGTCTTCAAAGGGTTAAATCATAGTATTCAACGGGTTAAATCATAGTCTTCAAAGGGTTAAATCATAGTATTCAAGGGTTAAATCATAGTCTTCAACGGGTTAAATCATAGTCTTCCAAAGGGTTAAATCATAGTATTCAAAGGGTTAAATCATAGTTTTCAAAGGTTAAATCATAGTCTTCAAGGGTTAAATCATAGTCTTCAAAGGGTTAAATCATAGTATTCAAACAGGTTAAATCATAGTCTTCAAAGGGTTAAATCATAGTATTCAACAGGTTAAATCATAGTCTTCAAGGTTAAATCATAGTATTCAAAGGGTTAAATCATAGTCTTCAACGGGTTAAATCATAGTCTTCAAAGGTTAAAACATAGTCTTCAAAGGGTTAAATCATAGTATTCAAAGGGGTTAAATCATAGTCTTCAACGGGTTAAATCATAGTCTTCAAAGGGTTAAATCATAGTCTAGGGTTAACTCATAGTCTTCAAGGGTTAAATCATTGTATTCAACGGGTTAAATCATAGTCTTCAAGGGTTAAATCATAGTCTTCAAATGGTTAAATCATAGTATTCAAAGGGTTAAATCATAGTCTTCAAAGGGTTAAATCATAGTATAACGGGTTAAATCATAGTCTTCAAATGGTTAAATCATAGTATTCAAGGGTTAAATCATAGTCTTCAACGGGTTAAATCATAGTCTTCAAAGGGTTAACTCATAGTCTTCGGGTTAAATCATAGTCTTCAAAGGGTTAAATCATTGTATTCAAGGGTTAAATCATAGTCTTCAAAGGGTTAAATCATAGTCTTCAAAGGGTTAAATCATAGTCTTCAAGGGTTAAATCATAGTATTCAAGGGTTAAATCATTATTCAAAGGGTTAAATCATAGTCTTCAAAGGGTTAAATCATAGTCTTCAAAGGGTTAAATCATAGTCTTCAACGGGTTAAATCATTATATTCAAAGGTTAAATCATAGTATTCAAAGGGTTAAATCATAATCTTCAAAGGTTAAATCAGTCCCCAAAGGATTAAATCATAGTCTTCAAAGGGTTAAATCATCGTCCTCAGCGGGTTAAATCACTGTCCTCAAAGGTTTAAACCATCGTCCTAAGAGTTAAATCAATGTCCCAAGGGTTAAATTATAGTCTTCAAAAGGTTAAGCCATCGTCTTCAAAGGGTTAAATCATTCATAAATTAAGGTATAATAATATCTTACGCTGAGCTCAAGATACGACCGAGGAGTCTTCATTACACCTTCAACTACTTCCACACTTTCCACAGGTAAAAATCCACATCTAAAAATTCTCACTGCAAATCAAAGTCATCATAAATTCTCAATACATCGGGAATAAAACAGCAAGAGGGAGAATATATTACAGTGTTATATCTTGAGGCAGAAATATCTTACCTGGGTAAATATAACGTCAGTGATCAGTAAGGATGAACTGCGATATGACCCGAGATAGAGGAAAAATATTTAAGTCAATGATACATGTTTTGTTTTGCTTTCTTCGTATTGAAAAAGTCAGGAAACCCGATCTCGTTTTCAGATGAGGAGATGTGTGGGTTTTCTCGCTATCGTCTTCATCGTTATTCATTTTCTCTTTGTTGATTCTTCCTTATGAGCTGTTCGTTCTGTTCATTATCGTGTTCTGTTTGTGGGTTGATGTTTTCTTTTTAAGTAGGTTGCATCTCTGACCATTGATGTTTTGTGTATGGTAATGGGTCATGCATCAACAGTACATTTGCCCGTACTAATGAGGGAGGAGGAGGGAGGAGGGACGGACAAAAGTTGGGGGAGGCAGATAGGAAGGAAGGAAGGAAGAAAGAAGGAAGGAAATAGGGAGGTATGGATAGAAAGGGGAAGGTGGGAGGTAGGAAGGAATAGAAGGAAGGAGGCAGGCAGGGGAAGTAGGGAGGGATGGAGAAAGGAAGGTTAGGATGAACGGGGGAGATGGGAAGAGGAAGTTAGGACGGGAATGGGGAGGGAGGGAGGAAGGGAATAAAAGGCAGTAGGAAGGAAAGGAGAGGGAAGAAAAAGGGAGGTAGGGAAGAAGGGTAACAGGGAAGGAAGAAAGAAGGGAGGAAGGGAAGGAAGGAAGGGAGGAAGGAAGAAAGGGAGGAAGAAAGGAGGATGGAAAAGAGATGAGGAAGAAGGGTGGTAGAGGGGAAGAAGGAGAATCGTGCTTTCTTAAGACCAACAATTACCACCTTGGATATAAAATTTATTCAGATATATCAATTCAATTAAGCTGAATTATATAATACAGAAACTAAAATATTCACTACATAAATAATAGAATTAATCTCTCATGGGATTAAAGTGTCCGTTATAATTACTTAGATAATTACTAAATTTACGTGAGTTAGAGGCTATGATAAGTGTGTTTTCTCCAAGTGTTTTTTATAATCTATGGTAACTATTTAACATACGTAGTTATACTCTCAAGTTGATATATCTTTCTAAAATTTTTGCATAATTATATTTACATTAAGATTTTATTCCTCCATCAAACAGTATAACATTTCCTCTATAAAAATTATTTATTTTCTGTTAACAAAAACCTCATTCAGAAAAAGTCATTTTATTTGTATTCTTTTCGTTTTTTTTCTCATTTAACTTTTTTTTTTTAGGTTGTCTCTTTTAATTAAGACCTAATTTACCTTGTTAATGAGTGTTATTACTAAGCTGTAATGACCCAGGTGACAGAAACCAGCACTAGTTCTTTACCACTAAGAGACACGAGTTGAAATAATCTGGCTTCTAGTTCCTTTAGTTTGGAAATATGGGAAGAAGAATCACCTCATTTTTTGTTTTCATAAATTAATTAACCACACCACCAAAATATTCTACCATACCACCAAAAATTTAACCATAACACAAAATATTCAACCATACCACCAAAATATTCAACAATACCACCAAAATATTCAACCATACCACCAAAATATTTAATCATACCACCAAAATATTCAACCTTACAAACAAAATATTTTACCATACCACCAAAATATTTAACCATACCACCAAAATATTCACATACCATCAAAATATACAGTACATCCGTAACACCATTTACCAGGTTATGACAAAGGGTATGAAGGAATGGTTGCAGGTAGTTTAAACAGAGTACTTTATAAAGCCAACACTCTTCCATATATTACGAAGACGGAATGTAGGAATTGCCAAGTAAGAACAAAGCGCTCCAGGAGGCTGCAATATATCTCCCAGAGCTCTTTCATAAACTAAACTGTTTCACCAAGACCTGAGCAACAGAGTCACACACACACACACACACACACACACACACACACACACACACACACACACACACATTCCCGAAACCTACCAAATGTCATCTTTGAACCCCTACTATGAGAGAGAGAGATCCATTGACTCCTTTCCACACCACAACTGAAATATCAAACCATACATATATATATATTTGTCCTGATACCTTCGTCGATCTCTCTCTCTCTCTCTCTCTCTCTCTCTCTCTCTCTCTCTTCTCTCTCTCTCTCTCTTAACGCTATTCAGGTAGTAAAGTTTTGTGGTGTTGTGGCGCAGCTTTGATACGAGGGTAAATAATGAAGAGTAATTAACGGAGCCATAATCAGGTGTGTCATCTGTATGGAAATAATGTCAATGAAGTTGATTTTTTTTTTTTTTTCTCGTTTTCTTCCTATTATTGTTTATATGGTTTTATTTTATGTTTATTACTGTTTCTCTTCTCTTCTCTTTGATGTAGGTTTTCCTCCATTGGTATAATTTCGTCCATTGGTAGAGTTTTTCTATTGATGCATTTTTTATAATTGGTGTAGGTTTTCACAGGAATGTAAATTTCCATTGGTACATTTAATTTTTTTCATTATCAAAATTTTCCATTGATGTAATTTTTTTCAATTGGTGCACATTTTCCTTTGTGTATTTATTTCCTTCTGATAAAATTCCCCACAAGTACAAATAATGTGTCCTAGTGATATAATTTTCCTCATTCACGTAATTTTACAGTGCTGTTATATTCCTAATTAATACATTTTCCTCTCGATGTATTTTATCCCATAACCTAACTAAACCTAACTAAACCCAATACCCAACCCAACCCAAACCAACCCAACCAAACCCAACCAAACCCCAACCCAGCAACCCAACCCAGCCCAACCAAACCCACCAAACCCGACCCGACCCGACCCAACCCAACCCAACCCAACCCAACCCAACCCAGCAACCCAACCCAGCAACCCAACCCAACCCAACCCAACCCAACCCAACCCAACCAACCCAACCCAACTCAACTCAACCCAACCCACCAACACCAACCAACAGCATGACTCAGAGTATGTGTTTGTTGCAGGTGACGACAGGACAAGGAGACAGTGAGTGTATTAAGCCTGGTACCAGCACGCCACCACCACGACCGTCAGCTGTTATGTCGAGCGAATCCCAGCACCTCAGGCTACCATGGAGGATATTTCCTCTCAATGTTGCCTGTGAGTCCTGTGATATCCTTACTTTAACAGGAAGGATAGGATGGGGAGGTTTGTGTAGGATGGGAAGGATGGGGAGGGTTTGTGTAGGAATGGGAAGGATAGGGAGGGTTTGTGTAGAATGGGAAGGATAGGGGAGGTTTGTATGGGAAGGATAGGGGAGGTTTGTGTAGAATGGGAAGGATAGGGGAGGGTTGTGTGTAGGATGGGAGGGAAGGATAGGAGGGTTTGTGTAGGATGGGAAGGATAGGGGAGGGTTTGTGTAGGGATGGGAAGGATAGGGAGGGTTTGTGTAGGATGGGAAGGATAGGGACGGTTTGTGTGGGATGGGAAGGATAGGGGTAAGGGTTTGTGTAGGATGGGAAGGATAGGGGAGGTTTTGTGTAGGATGGGAAGGATAGGGGAGGTTTTGTGTAGAATGGGAAGGATAGGGGAGGGTTTGTGTAGGATGGGAAGGATAGGGGAGGGTTTGTGTGGATGGGAAGGATAGGGAGGGTTTGTGTAGGATGGGAAGGATGGGGAGGGTTTGTGTAGGATGGGAAGGATGGGGGAGGTTTGTGTGTAGGATGGGAAGGATAGGGGAGGGTTTGTGTATGATGGGAAGGATAGGGAGGTTTGTGTAGGATGGGAAGGATGGGAGGTTTGTGTAGGATGGGAAGGATAGGGGAGGTTTGTGTAGGATGGGAAGGATAGGGGAGGGTTTGTGTAGGATGGGAAGGATGGGGGAGGGTTTGTGAGATGGGAAGGATGGGGAGGGGTTTGTGTAGGATGGGAAGGATAGGGAGGGTTTGTGTATGATGGGAAGGATGGGAGGGTTTGTGTAGAATGGGAAGGATGGGGGAGGGTTTGTGTAGGATGGGAAAGGATAGGGAGGGTTTGTGTAGGATGGGAAGGATGGGGGAGGGTTTGTGTAGAATGGGAAGGATGGGGGAGGGTTTGTGTAGGATGGGAAGGATGGGAGAGGGTTTGTGTGGGATGGGAAGGATAGGGGAGGGTTTGTGTAGGATGGGAAGGATGGGGAGGTTTGTGTAGGATGGGAAAGGATGGAAAAGGAAAAAAGGTCCATTGAGACATCGGTTAGGAGTTAAAGTGAGGACAATATGATGAGATGAGGGCTCTCCTCGCTCTCTCTCTCTCTCTCTCTCTCTCTCTCTCTCTCTCTCTCTCTCTCTCTCTCTCTCTACATACATACTATCTCTCTCAGTCTCTCCTTCCTCAGTAGCAGTACATTCCTCACCTCTCACAACACAGTTCCTCAGTGTCTCCCCTCTGTGTCAACACGCCTCTCCTTCAACTCTCCACCTGCCACTTCATGCTTCACCCAAGGGCACTCTACGTGTTATCTCTCTCTCTCTCTCCTCTCTCTCTCTCTCTCTCTCTCTCTCTCTCTCTCTCTCTCTCTCTCTCTCTCTCTCTCTCTATCTGTGGTTTCCTCCTCACTTCTCCACTGTCTCTCTGTTTTCCCTCTCTTATTTACTCCTCTTCCTTTCTCTTTCTTTCTAGTTTCCTTCCCTCTCATTCCTCCTCTCTTTCTTTATTTCCTCTCCTCCTCCTCTCTTCTCCCTCTCTCTATGTGTTTTCTCTCCCCCTCCTTCCCTCCTCTTCTCTCACTAATTATGTCACTTCAACAACAACATAACATAATATAATACTAATATGGATCTCACATTACCTTTAGATTCCACCTTAATTACTTTTTTCACTTGTGTGTTAATCATACAGAGACATTATACAGGTGTAGCTTGACTATATATACAGGTAACTCAATTTATCACCTGCATACCTATACCTAATATATCACCTGTAACTAATATATCACCTGTATCTAATATATCACCTGTAACTAATATATCAACCGTATCTAATATATCACCTGTATCAAATATATCACCTGTATCTAATATATCACCTGTATCTAATATATCACCTGTAACTAATATATCACCTATAACTAATATATCACCTGTATCTAATATATCACCTGTACTAATATATCACAGTATCTAATATATCCTGTATCAAATATATCACCTGTAACTAATATATCACCTGTATCTAATATATCACCTGTATCTAATATATCACCTGTAACTAATATATCACCTGTATCTAATATATCACCTATAACTAATATATCACCTGTATCTAATATCACCTGTAACTAATATATACCAGTATCTAATATATCACCTGTATCTAATATATCACCTGTATCTAATATATCACCTATAACTAATATATCACCTGAAACTAATATATCACCTGTATCTAATATATCACCTATAACTAATATATCACCTGTAACTAATATATCACCTGTAACTAATATATCACCTGTATCTAATATATCACCTGTAACTAATATATCACCTATAACTAATATATCACCTGTATCTAATATATCACCTGTAACTAATATATGACCTGTATCTAATATATCACCTGTATCAAATATATCACCTGTAACTAATATATCACCTGTATCTAATATATCACCTGTATCTAATATATCACCTGTAACTAATATATCACCAGTATCTAATATATCACCTGTATCTAATATATCACCTGTATCTGATATATCACCTATAACTAATATATCACCTGTAACTAATATATCACCTATAACTAATATATCACCAGTATCTAATATCACCTGTATCTAATATATCACCTATAACTAATATATCACCAGTATCTAATATATCACCTGTATCTAATATATCACCTGTATCAAATATATCACCTGTAACTAATATATCACCTATAACTAATATATCACCTGTATCTAATATATCACCTGTAACTAATATATCACCAGTATCTAATATATCACCTGTATCTAATATATCACCTGTAACTAATATATCACCTATAACTAATATATCACCTGTATCAAATATATCACCTGTAACTAATATATCACCTATAACTAATATATCACCTGTATCTAATATATCACCAGTATCTAATATATCACCTGTATCAAATATATCACCTGTAACTAATATATCACCTATAACTAATATATCACCCGTATCTAATATATCACCTGTATCAAATATATCACCTGTAACTAATATATCACCTATAACTAATATATCACCTGTATCTAATATATCCTGTATCATATCACCTGTAACTAATATATCACCTGTATCTAATATATCACCTGTATCTAATATATCACCTGTATCAAATATATCACCTGTAACTAATATATCACCTGTATCTAATATATCACCAGTATCTAATATATCACCTGTATCTAATATATCACCTGTATCTAATATATCACCTATAACTAATATATCACCTGTATCTAATATATCACCTGTATCTAATATATCACCTGTATCAAATATATCACCTATAACTAATATATCACCTGTATCTAATATCACCTGTAACTAATATATCACCAGTATCTAATATATCATCTTATCTAATATATCACCTGTAACTAATATACCTGTATCTAATATATCTATAACTAATATATCACCCGTATCTAATATATCACCTGTATCTAATATATCACCTGTATCTAATATATCACCTATAACTAATATATCACCAGTATCTAATATATCAGCTGTATCTAATATATCACCTGTAACTAAATATATCACTGTATCTAATATATCACCTATAACTAATATATCACCCGTATCTAATATATCACCTGTATCAAATATATCACCTGTAACTAATATATCACCTATAACTAATATATCACCCGTATCTAATATATCACCTGTATCAAATATATCACCTGTAACTAATATATCACCTATAACTAATATATCACCCGTATCTAATATATCACCTGTATCAAATATATCACCTGTAACTAATATATCACCTATAACTAATATATCACCCGTATCTAATATATCACCTGTATCTAATATATCACCTGTAACTAATATATCACCTGTATCTAATATATCACCAGTATCTAATATATCACCTGTATCTAATATATCACCTGTAACTAATATATCACCAGTATCTAATATATCACCTGTAACTAATATATCACCCGTATCTAATATATCACCTGTATCAAATATATCACCTGTAACTAATATATCACCTATAACTAATACCCGTATCTAATATATCACCTGTATCAAATATATCACCTGTAACTAATATATCACCTATAACTAATATATCACCGGTATCTAATATATCCTGTATCAAATATATCACCTGTAACTAATATATCACCTATAACTAATATATCACCCGTATCTAATATATCACCTGTATCAAATATATCACCTGTAACTAATATATCACCTATAACTAATATATCACCTGTATCTAATATATCACCTGTATCTAATATATCACCTGTAACTAATATATCACCAGTATCTAATATATCACCTGTAACTAATATATCACCTGTATCTGATATATCACCTGTAACTAATATTACACCTGGAACTAATATACTGGAACTAATATATGACCTGTATTTTTACTCATTAATTATAAACAAGTCTTCCTTACAAAATTGAGGTTGATCTTGTCTCATTCTTTCCATTAAGTTGTTGACTGTAATAGATGTAAGCAGCCTTTACTGTATTTACAAACAACACGAGGTAAATATTGTGTAACAAACTTAATATTACTTTTTGTTTATCAATTTGTATCTCATTTATTGTCATTAGGTTACCAATTGTTGTCTCATCAAGTGTAACTCAGGTAGGCTAATTACATACTCTCAAAAACGTGTACGAAAGGTAATAAGAGGGATTGTTGATATGGTGTTAGCCAGTAGGAGGATTGTTGATATGGTGTTAGCCAATAGAGGGTTTGTTGATATGGTGTTAGCCAGGAGAGGATTGTTGATATGGTGTTAGCCAGTAGGGAGGTTTGTTGATATGGTGTTAGCCAATAGAAGGGTTTGTTGATATGGTGTTAGCCAGTAGGAGGGTTTGTTGATATTGTGTTGTGTTAGCAGGAGGGGTTTGTTGATATGTTGTTAGCCAGTAGGAGGGATTGTTGATAATGGTGTTAATGTGGAGAGGTTTGTTGATATGGTGAGCGTAGGAGGGTTTGTTGATATGGTGTTAGCCAGTAGAGGGTTTGTTGATATGGTGTTAGCCAGTAGGAGGGTTTGTTGATATGGTGTTAGCCAGTAGGAGGATTGTTGATATGGTGTTAGCCAGGAGGGTTTGTGATATGGTGTTAGCCAATAGAAGGGTTTGTTGATATGGTGTTAGCCAGTAGGAGGGTTTGTTGATATGATGTTGCCAACAGGATGGTTTGTTGATATGGTGTTAGCTAATAGAAGGGTTTGTTGATATGGTGTTAGCCAGTAGGATGGTTTGTTGATATGGTGTTAGCCAGTAGGAGGGATTGTTGATATGGTGTTAGCCAGTAGGAGGGTTTTTGATATGGTGTTAACCAGTAGGAGGGTTTGTTGATATGGTGTTAGCCAGTAAGAGGGTTTGTTGATATGTTGTTAGCCAGTAGGAGGATTGTTGATATGGTGTTAGCCAGTAGGAGGGTTTGTTGATATGGTGTTAGCCAGTAGGAAGGTTTGTTGATATGTTAGCCAGTAGGAGGGTTTGTTGATATGGTGTTGAGCAGGAGGATTGTTGATATGGTGTTAGCCAGTAGAGGATTGTTGATATGGTGTTAGCCAGTAAGAGGGATTGTTGATATGGTGTTGCCAGTAGGAGGGATTGTTGATATGGTGTTAGCCAGTAGGAGGGTTTGTTGATATGGTGTTAGCCAGTAAGAGGGATTGTTGATATGGTGTTAGCCAGTAGGAGGAATTGTTGATATGGTGTTAGCCAGTAGGAGGATTGTTGATATGGTGTTAGCCAGTAAGAGGATTGTTGATATGGTGTTAGCCAGTAGGAGGGATTGTTGATATGGTGTTAGCCAGTAGGAGGTTTGTTGATATGGTGTTAGCCAGTAGGAGGGTTTGTTGATATGGTGTTAGCCAGTAGGAGGGATTGTTGATATGGTGTTAGCCAGTAGGAGGGATTGTTGATATGGTGTTAGCCAGTAGGAGGATTGTTGATATGGTGTTAGCCAGTAAGAGGTATTGTTGATGGTAAGCCAGTAGGGAGGATTGTTGATATGGTGTTAGCCAGTAGGAGGGATTGTTGATATGGTGTTAGCCAGTAGGAGGGATTGTTGATATGGTGTTAGCCAGTAGGAGGGATTGTTGATATGGTGTTAGCCAGTAAGAGGGATTGTTGATATGGTGTTAGCCAGTAGGAGGATTGTTGATATGGTGTTAGCCAGTAGGAGGGATTGTTGATATGGTGTTAGCCAGTAGGAGGGTCTGTTGATATGGTGTTAGCCAGTAAGAGGATTGTTGATATTGTGTTAGCCAGTAGGGGGATTGTTGATATGGTGTTAGCCAGTAGGAGGGATTGTTGATATTGTGTTAGCCAGTAGGGGGGATTGTTGATATGGTGTTAGCCAGTAGGGAGGATTGTTGATATTGTGCTAGCCAGTAGGGGGATTGTTGATATGGTGTTAGCCAGTAGAGGGATTATGGTGTTAGCCAACAGGAGGGGTTGTTGATATTGTGTTTAGCAGGGAGGGTTTTTGATATGTTGTTAGCCAGTAGGAGGGATTGTTGATATGGTGTTAGCCAGTAGGAGGGTTTGTTGATATGGTGTTTGCCGGTAGGAGGGTTTGTTGATATGTGTTAGCCAGTAGGAGGTTTGTTGATATGGTGTTAGCCAGTAGAGAGGGATTGTTGATATGGTGTTGGCCAGTAGGAGGGTTTGTTGATATGGTGTTAGCAATAGAAGGGTTTGTTGATATGGTGTTAGCCAGTAGGAGGGATTGTTGATATGGTGTTAGCCAGTAAGAGGGTTTGTTGATATGTTGTTAGCAATAGGATGGTTTGTTGATATGGTGTTAGCCAATAGAAGGGTTTGTTGATATGGTGTTAGCCAGTAGGATGGTTTGTTGATATGGTGTTGGCCAGTAGGAGGGATTGTTGATATGGTGTTAGCCAGTAGGAGGGTTTGTTGATATGGTGTTGTGATGGGAGGTTTGTTGATATGGTGTTGTAAGAAGTTTGTTGATATGGTGTTGGCCAGTAGGAGGTTTGTTGATATGGTGTTAGCCAGTAGGAGGGGTTGTTGATATGGTGTTAGCCAGTGGAGGGTTTGTTGATATGTTAGCCAGTAGGAGGATTGTTGATATGGTGTTAGCCAGTAGGAGGTTTGTTGATATGGTGTTAGCCAGTAGGAGGATTGTTGATATGGTGTTAGCCAGTAGGAGGTTTGTTGATATGGTGTTAGAGTGGAGGGTTGTTGATATGGGTGGGCGGATGGTTTGTTGATATGGTGTTAGGTAGGAGGGATTGTTGATATGGTGTTAGCCAGTAGGAGGTTTGATATGTTGTTAGCCAGTAGGAGGATTGTTGATATGGTGTTAGCCAGTAGGAGGGTTTGTTGATATGGTGTTAGCCAGTAGGAGGTTTGTTGATATAGTTGTTAGTAGGAGGTTGTTGATATGGTGTTGCCATAGGAGGGTTTGTTGATATGGTGTTAGCCAGTGGGGTTTGTTGATATGGTGTTAGCCAATGGAAGGTTTGTTATATTTGTTGGATGGAGGTTTGTTGATATGGTATTAGCCAGTAGGAGGGGTTTGTTGATATGGTGTTGTGATAGAGGTTTGTTGATATGGTGTTAGTAGGAGGGTTGTTGATATGGTGTTAGCCAGTAGGAGGGTTTGTTGATATGGTGTTAGCCAGTAGGAGGTTTGTTGATATGGTGTTAGCCAGTAAGAGGGATTGTTGATATGGTGTTAGCCATAGGAGGGTTTGTTGATATGGTGTTGATTAGGAGGGTTTGATGATGTGTGTTGATAGGAGGGTTTGTTATGGTTTAGCCAGTAGGAGGGTTTGTTGATATGGTGTTGTCCAGTAGAGGGTTTGTTGATATGGTGTTAGTAGGAGGGTTTGTTGATATGGTGTTAGCCAGGGAGTTTGTTGATATGGTGTTATCGATTGGAGGGTTTGTTGATATGGTGTTGAGTAAGAGGATTGTTGATATGGTGTTGGGTAGGAGGTTGTTGATATGGTGTTAGGCGTAGGAGGGTTTGTTGATATGGTGTTAGTAGGAGGTTGTTGATATGGTGTTAGCCAGTAGGAGGGATTGTTGATATGGTGTTAGCCAGTAGGAGGGATTGTTGATGGTGTTATTGGGAGGGATTGTTGATATGGTGTTGTCATGGGAGGATTGTTGATATGGTGTTAGCCAGTAGGAGGGATTGTTGATATGGTGTTAGCCAGTGGGAGGGATTGTTGATATGGTGTTAGCCAGTTGGAGGTTTGTTGATATGGTGTTGCGATAGGAGGGTTTGTTGATATGGTGTTAGCCAGTAGGAGGGTTTGTTGATATGGTGTTAGCCAGTAGGAGGATTGTTGATATGTTGTTAGCCAGTTGGAGGGTTTGTTGATATGGTGTTAGCCAGTAAGAGGGATTGTTGATATGGTGTTGGTAGGGTTTGTTGATATGGTGTTAGCCAGTAGGAGGGATTTGATATGGTGTTGGCAAGTAGGAGGTTGTTGATATGGTGTTTAAGATAAGAGGGTTGTTGATATGGTGTTAGCCAGTAGGAGGGATTGTTGATATGGTGTTAGCCAGTTGGAGGTTTGTTGATATGGTGTGATGGGAGTTTGTTGATATGGTGTTGCGATGAGGAGGATTGTTGATATGGTGTTAGCCAGTAGGAGGATTGTTGATATGGTGTTAGCCAGTAAGAGGATTGTTGATATGGTGTTGGCCAGTAGGAGGTTGTTGATATGGTGTTATGCCACAGGAGGGATTGTTGATATGGTGTTAGCCAGTGGGAGGTTGTTGATATGGTGTTGCCAGTAAGAGGGATTGTTGATATGTTGTTGCGATAGGGGATTGTTGATATTGTGATGGGAAGTTGATATTATTAGCCAGTGGGGGGATTGATATGGTGTTGCCAGTAGGAGGATTGTTGATTTGTGTTAGCCAGTAGGGGGATTGTTGATATGGTGTTATAGGAGGATTGTTGATATGGTGTTAGTAGGAGGGATTGTTGATATGGTGTTGCCAGTAGGAGGATTGTTGATATTGTTTTATTGATAGAGTTGTTGATATGGTGTTTACCAGTAGGAGGGATTGTTGATATTGTTGTAGTAAGAGGTTTGTTGATATGGTGTTAGCTGAGGGATTGTTGATATTGTGTTGCCATGGGGGTTTGTTGATATGGTGTTAGCCAATGGGATGGTTTGTTGATATGATGTTAGCCAGTAGGAGGGTTTGTTGATATGATGTTAGCCAATAGGATGGTTTGTTGATATGGTGCTAGCGCAATGGGAGGTTTGTTGATATGGTGTTATCGATGGAGTTTGTTGATATGGTGTTAGCCAGTAGGAGGTTTGTTGATATGGTGTGTGATGAAGTTGTTGATATGGTGTTGCCATAGGAGGTTTGTTGATATGGTGTTAGCCAGTAGGAGGTTTGTTGATATGGTGTTGTATTTGATGGTGTTGTGATAGGGATTTGTTGATATGGTGTTGTAGGGGTTTGATATGGTGTTAAAGGGAGGTTTGTTGATACGGTGTTAGCCAATAGGAGGGGTTGTTGATATAGTGTTAGTGGAGGGGTTGTTGATATTGTGTTGATGGGAGGTTTGTTTTGGTGATATGACGTCTCTCTCTCACCCCTATGTACCTTAAATAACCATATTATAATAGAATCACAGCTCGGACCCCAGAAGCAGGTTATATTTAGTAGAATTCCTCGAACACGATAAATATATTTCTGGTCAACATATATAACAAAACATATAATTTGGCCGCCATTGCACATGTGTATCACCATATATTCGGACACAAATTATTAATGTGCAATATTGTCACTGGCTCCTGTTAGTTGGTGACGTCATATCAACAAATTCTCCTATTGTTGACGTCATATCAATAAACCTTCCTCTTGATTGATGCTATATAAATAAACCCCTTCTATTGGTTGATGTAATATAAACAAAGCCTCCTATTGGTTGACGTCATATCAATAAACCTTCCTATTGGTTGACGCCATATACTTCGTATTGGTTGACGTCATATAACCCCTCCTATTAGTTGACGTCATATCAACAAACCCTCCTATTGGTTGACGGCATATAAATAACCTTCCTATTGGTTGACGCCAAATAAACAAACCCTCCTATTGGTTAACGTCATATAAATAACGATGTATTATTGTTTAAGAAATTTACTTACATTCAACATCTTCATTTTATGTAATATTCGTCACAATACAGTAAAACTCAAATACATATATAACTAACGTTCAGACTACAGAAATACAAAGTGTCCTGTATTCACGCATATTTTGTTATAGAGACCGTGTAGTTATGTCAGGCGTCCAGTTTTTATTCAAACCAATTGGCCGGATGTTTGTTTACCTGGAATTTGTTAATGTCATTCATAAAAACAAATATATTTATATGTCCCAGTTTAGGTATTTAAACTAAAGCAGATGAACCGATCATTAATGGGATATATTTTGGCTGCGTTTAGTTAAGCCAAAAATGGGTGGTGCCTCTTGACCAAACTGATGGCTGTTTTCTGAAGTATTTAACGTAACCAATGATCGGTTCTAGTATCCTTAATCCAGTGTTTCTATTGGTTGTTTTGTCGATCATTCTCCCCCGAGGTAAGACACCTGACGTCACTCTGGTGTCGAGAGTCATTACCGAGCACTCTGGTGTCGAGAGTCCCGAGATAATTACTGCAGGTGTCTCCCAGTGGTCAACTATGTTCACGTATCACTACTCAATGCATTAAGGTTGAATCTATAAGAGGCGTTTTACATCCAGGTGAACCCTTTGAGTCTGGAGGGAAACCGTAGTCCTCAAGGGTTAAGACATTGTCCTAAAGGTTAAACACTCCAAAGGGTTAACCAATAGTCCTCAATGGGATAAAACATTGTCCTCAAAGGTTTAAAAACATTGTCCTCAAAGTTAAAACATGTCCTCAAAGATTAACATCGTCCCAAAGGGTTAAACCATAGTCCTCAAAGGGTTAAACATTGTCCCCAAAGGTTTAACCAATAGTCCTCAAATGGTTAAACATTGTCTCAAAGGTTTAAAACATTGTCCTCAAAGTATTAAACCATAGTCCTCAAAGGGTTAAACCATAGTCCCTAAAGGGTTAAACCATAGTCCTCACAAGGGTTAAAACATTGTCCCCAAATGTTTAAAACATTGTCCTCAAAGGGTTAACCAATAGTCCTCAAAGGTTAAAACATCATCAAAGGTTTAAACATTGACCTCAAAGTATTAAACCATAGTCTCACAGGGTTAAAACATTGTCCCCAAAGGTTTAAAACATTGTTCTCAAATAGTTAAACCATAGTCCTCAAAGTGTTAAACCATAGACCTCAAAGTGTTAAACCACGGACCTCAAAGTGCCAAACCATAGTCCTCAAAGGGTTAAAACATTGTTCCCAAAGGTTTAAAACATTGTTCTCAAATAGTTAAACCATAGCCCCAAAGGGTTAAACCATAGTCTTTAAAATTTTAATATTGTCCTCAAAGTTTTAAAACATTGTCCTCAAAGGTTAAAATATCATTTTAAGAGGTTAAACTATAGTCCTCAAAAAGTTTAACACAATGTAACACTACTGTTCCTGTCAAATCATGATCTTCAACATAACTCCTTCTGCTCGCCCTTCCAGATCGACCTAAGGCGGTGCTGGAGGTCAACTGGCTACGGAGACCTGACTTGCTAACTGAAGGGAGTAACATCTTTTTGTCTTGCCTTGTTGATGCCAATCCTCGACCATACAAGATTAAGTTTTTCATAAAAGTAAGTTTCTTCATCAACTCTTTGGTATTCTATTTTATTTGCGTTCTTCTATCGCATTCTATATTTGTTTTATCTTCCATTTTTAAATAGTTCTTGAGGCTTAACTTTTTGATAATTATTGAAATGTTTTGAATTTTCATTGAATTTTTTTGTGTGTGTGATTAAAACTCCCGGAATGCCACTAATGAACCTCATAATAGTAGCCAGACTAAGGATGCTAGATAATTATCCCTACAGAGTTGCCACATCTCACAAAACGCACCAACCACTGTACCAGGTATAAGTGCAGCCGACTGCCTGATGGGCTGAAGCTAAAAGAGAGTTTTAATACGATGTAAACAAACACAGAGGTGCCACATCTCACATAAACGCACCACCAGCAATATACTGTACCAGGTATAAATGAAGCCAAACTGTACATCTTTATGATACGACAATACTAATCTCAACCTTCATCTCTACTCTTAATTTATGTTCTTATTTGCCCAGACAATGCCAGCCTCATCCACCTGCCACCCATGATTGAACGCCCAAGAAATATTCTTCTTTAATTTAAACTCTTGACTCATGACACTTGGGCCGACGTAATCTGGCCTGAAATAGAGATAATATATTCCTTGACTTAACCTTGGCTTCTCACCTTTCTGCAAGTATATTGAACCTGTCTCTTGAGTTCTGCTCCTGTGGTATTGTGGAGGTTCTGTGTCTCTGTCTGTCTGTTTGTATCTACCTTTCTGTCTCTCCCTCTGTCTCTCTATTTCAGTTTTCTTCTCTGTCTGTTTGTCAGTCTGTCTATGCTTCTGTCTGTCTTTTCACCCTTTCTTTCATTCCATTCATTCTTCTAACCCTCCATCTCTCCAGGTCCACCCCTAATCATTACATCTTCCCTCTCCCTCACTCATCACATCTTCCCCTCTCCCTCACTCATTACATCCTCTCTCCCAACTCGTCACATCCTCCCTCTCCTCCACCATCATCTCCTCTCTCCCCCCCCTCACCATCACATCCTCCCCTCTCCCCCACTCATGACATCTTCCCTCACTCCCTACCATCACACAATCTCTCTCCTCTCTCCCTACCAGTCACATCTCCCTCTCCCCCACCTCATCACACCTTCCCTCTCTCCTCACTCATTACACCTCCCTCCCACCATCACAACTTCCTTCTCTCCCCAACATTTCTCCCCCATTCATCACAACTCTCTCTTCCACTCATCACACCCTCCTCCTCTCTCCTGCCCCCACTCATCACATCCTCCATCTCCCACCACTCACCACATCCTCCCTTCCCCCACTCATCACATCCTCCTCTCCTCCAGCATTGCCACCTCCCTTCCTCTCCCACTCACCTCCAGCCTCTCCTCACTCACCACACCCTCCTCCCAGGGCGTGAGCGGGCTACAACGTCAGCGCTGGAGTGGTGAGGGAGTCCACGCCTCCAACATGTCACTCGTGACTCCGCAGCTACTTCTGCATGGCCTCCAACGTCGAGGGGACACCGAGCAAGACCTTGGAGATTAATATTCAGTGTGAGTTAGAGAGAGAGAGAGAGTGTGTACTGTCTGTGTATAGAATGTGTGTGTGCGTGTGTTAATAACATTTCACAATAATCCTACTATCATAATCCAATTTAAAACTTTAAGGATTTGCCGTGAATATATGAACAGTTGCTTTTAACAGTAGAGAATATTATCACTTTGTGCTTGAAGGTAACACAGATGAGTCCCTGTTTAACACAGGTGAGTCTCTGTTTAACACAGGTGAGTCTCTGTTTAACACAGGTGAGTCTTTGTTTTAACACACGTGAGTCCCTCATATACAGGCGAGTCTCTGTTTTAACACAGGTGAGTCTCTGTTTTAACACAGGTGAGTCTCTGTTTTAACACACGAGTCCCTGTTTTAAGCACAGGGAGTCTGTTTAACACAGGTGAGTCCCTGTTTTAACACACGTGAGTCCCTGTTTTAGCACAGGTGAGTCTCTGTTTTAACACACGTGAGTCTCTGCTTTAACACAGGTATAAAGAAATACAGAGAGAGTGCCTTTGGTTTAGACTGATAAAGATTGATAGTGGAAAAATTGAGGAGGAGGATGATGGTGAAGAACAAGAACAAAGGAACAACAACACCAACAACAACGACACACACACATCCTACATCCACAACCACACACCCACATCCTTACACTCACACACCCTACACACACACACACACACCCAATACACCTCATCGGTCGCTCCTCAGATGAGACAAAGGTCACAGGTGAGAAGACAATGAGCGCCCCACCTTCATTTCCTGAACCTGATGGCCTGCAAAGAACCCAGGTATACACACAAAGTTCCCTGGATAATTGACTTTACAGTAGTCCCATGCTGACAGGAACTATCCGCTGGGAGGAGGTGGGAAAAATATGACTGGATAGAGAGAAGGGAGGAGGAAGAGGAGAAGAAGTGAGGAGGATGAAGTGGAGGAAAGAAAGAGGAGGAGGAAGAAGAGGAGGAGAGAAGGAGGGGGTGGGAGTAAGGGAAAAGAAGTGTTGGGGAGAAAGAGGAAGAAGGGAAGAGAATAGAGAAGGAAGGGTGAAGAAGGAGGAGGAGGAGAAAGAGGAGGAGGAAGAGGAGGGGAAGAAGAGGTGGAAGAAGAAGAAACGGAGATGGAGAAAGAGAAAGAGTTAAATAGAAATACGGCAAGAGGAAAATGCAAGAGAGTTAACAGGGGAAAATAGAGCAGATTGAAAATATAGGGAAAAATGCGCCGGAGTTCAGGGGAAAAATAGGATTGTGGTCGGAAGGAAGGAGGGGGGGGGGGAGACTCCAGCCACTGTGAGGGGATATACGCCTCAAGGGGCTGTCATAACACATGTCAGAGTGGGGAATCAGACAAGGTCGAAGAGGAGGTTGGGGAAGGGATAGGTAGGGGGGAAGGGGTAGGATGGGGGAAGAGGGAGGGGGAGAGAGGGAGGGGTAGAGAGGAAGGAAAGGGGTAGGGGAGGGAGGGGTGGGGAAGGAAGCTTAGGGAGGAAGGAGGGAGAGGAGGGGTGGGGGTAGAGGGAAGGGGTAGGGAAGTGGAGGTAGGGAGGAAGGGGGAAGAGAGGGAGGGATAAGGAAGGAGGGTAGGGAGGAGGGGGGGAAGTGAGTGTAGGAAAGGAGGGACGGAGGAAAGGTGAGAGTAGACAGGGAGAGGTGGAAGTGGAGGGTAGGGAGGAGTGAGGGAAGAAGGGAAGGAGAGTCCTGAAGGTTCCAAGTGTTCCCTGAAGAAGGCAGTGATGGTAGGGAAACACCGGGTAACACTGAAGTCCATTTATTAACGGATCGGAGAAATACAAGTGGTGACTAGCGTGTGCCATGCACGGCCCACGGAGTCTGACTGAGACTTGCTGCTATATGGCAGCCTGGGGCAATGTTGCCACATAACACGCAGTGATGCCACGTAATTACATATATAAATGCTACTCGGCACAGTAGCTTAGATATAACCCACAATCCTACCTAGAGTAGCACCTGGCTTTCTTTCATTAACGGGTGGAAGTACATGTTGACATACGCACACCCACAAGCTCTCTCTCTCTCCTCTCTCTCTGCCTCTCTCTCATCTATGGGTGAATGAAGCGTGATGGAAAACAGTGAGGATAGGTTTGGGGCTGACACAATTATGAGACCTCACTGTAAAGGAGATTGATCAGGAAATTGATATGATTGTTACAGGCTGTGTGGTCGAGCCATTAGTGTGTGGTGGGAGGTTGACAGTGTGATGTGTTTGTATAGGAGGATGAGGAGGTGGTGTGTGTGTGTGTGTATGTGTTTTTCCTCCTCCTTCCTTCTTCTTCTTGTTCTTTCACCTCCCCTCCTCCTCCTTCTTCGTTCCCACCCATCTACAACAATTACATTCTTATCTCTAGTTCACCATCATCACCATCACACTATCTTGCCCCACATCTCATCAGCAATGCATGGATCTGTTCTGGTTGAGATTATTGTTTATGGTCGACATCCTAAGAGCCCTGATAGCAGAGTGACAGGCGTGTTTATAACCCCTCCCCGGACAATCCTTGATCTATAGAGGGGAGAAGTTTACCACTGGTCAGCCTGTATGATGCCGTGAGAGGGGTGAGAGGGGTATAAGCAGGAGTGAGGAGATGGAGAGGTAGATAGGGCTGTGAGAGGTGTGATAGGGTTGTGAGAGGGGAGAGGGTTGTGAAAGGTGTGAGAGGGGAGAGGGGGTAAGGTAATGAGAGGTGTGTGGAGGGATTGAGGGAGTGATAGGGTTGTGGAGAGGGAGAGAGGGTTGTGAGAGGTGTGATAGGTTGTGAGAGGGAGAGGGGTAAGGTAATAGAGGTGAGAGGATTGAGTGGAGGATAGGGGTTGTAGAGGTGTGATAGGGTTGTGAGATGGGGAGAGGGTGCGAGGGGGTAAGGAGAGTGGTGATAGGGGTTGTGAGTGTGTGAGGGTTGTGAGAGGGGAGAGGGAATGAGAGGATTATAGGTGTGAGATAGGTTGTGAGAGGTGTGTGAGTGGGACTGAAAGATGAAGGGTTGTAAGGTAATGAGGTGTGTGAGAGGGATTGAGAGGGATATAGGTGTGAGGTGTGTGAGAGGGACTGAGAGGTGTGATAGGGTTGTGAGAAGGGTGAGAGGATGTGAGGATATGAAAGGCAGAGAGGGATTAAGAGGGATACGTGTGTGATAGGTTA
>NW_024731893.1:152500-162500 GCF_018991925.1 Homarus americanus | reverse complement strand
TGTTATAACTACAATATTTTCCTCGTACGTGATAAATAACCTCAAGTTCCTCTCCCGTAATTTAATTTATTATTTTATTTTTAGTAATATATTGAAGTTGTGGATGCCGAGGAATACATTACTAACTCTTATCCTGGGGTCTTTCGTTCGCATCCAAGGGGTCCTCCTATGTTACCCAGGTGTGAATAGGTGCCTAATTGTACAGTTGGGGAAAGTGAAAGGTGGTGCTGAGATAATGTTATATTTAAACAGCTATTTTCCTTCATTAGAGTTAAATATCCCAATAGTTAATCATAATAATTAAAATAATACTAACACTAAATTCTACTGAAAACCATTATCTTAACATTTATATTTTTGTTAGTGTCATCTACTTTCACCTTGAGAGAAAGTTACGTTTAAAATAACAAAAGAAAGTGGTGATATATTTTCATGTGATATATCTCTTTGCATTCTCTTATTCTCTCGTTACGTTAAAATCTCTACTTTTTGCTACTTTTCTGTTTCCTTCTTCGTGTCGTCTCTCTCCTTCCCACTCTTTTTCTCTTCTCCCTCTCTCCTCTTCCATTATCCAACACCCTACTCTACCTTCATCCCTTTCCCACTCTCTTTCTTTCTCCCTTCTCTCCTGTTCCATTACCCAATTCTACCTCCATTCCTGTCCTTCTCTCCTTTCACCTTTCTCTCTCCTCTCCTCTCTTCCAATGTTCAACTCTACCTCCATCCCATTCTCATCATCACAGGTCCACCGGAAAAGGTCACTAACTGTTCCGTGTTCAACGTCACCTCTCACACGGCCGCTCTCTCTGTTCACCTGGGTTCAACGGCGGCTTAACTCAAAGTTTCATCCACCAGGTAAGTCCTCAGCTCATTAACCTCTTCAGGTAGGTTCTCAGCTCGTTAACCCCTTCTACAGGTAAGTCCTCAGCTTGTTAATCCCTTCTACAGGTAAGTCCTCAGCTCTTAACCTCTACAGGTGTAAGTCTCAGCTCGTTAACCCCTTCTACAGGTAGGTTCTATTCTCAAAACCTGTACCAAAACCTCAGCCCTTACCACCACCCCCTTGAAAACAGAGAGAGAAGAGGGAGAGCGAGAAAACCTGTGTTTGCGTGGAGAGCTTGCGTGTGTGTGTGTGTGCGTGTGTGTGTCTGTGTGTGTGTGTGTCTGTGTGTGTGTGTGTCTGTGTGTGTGTGTCTGTGTGTGTGTGTGTGTAATTAATAACCACCACGTCATCCTGTATATCATTCATTCTCTTTAG
This sequence comes from Homarus americanus, assembly GCF_018991925.1. NCBI lineage: Eukaryota > Metazoa > Arthropoda > Malacostraca > Decapoda > Nephropidae > Homarus > Homarus americanus. The sequence continues at coordinate 161,242 of NW_024731893.1, read as the reverse complement.
TCTCAAAAGTAAATTAAAATACAATATTAAAATAAATAATTACATAGATAAATAAATAAATACCTCAGAGACCACAAGCAATATCTGTCGTAACTATAAGCAGCAGACAAGAGGCTTTACTGACCCGATATAATACACTAAATCATCTTTATCATTAATTTTATGCCTCAAAAATAGAATCACTAGATCCCATTTATTCTTCCACCATCGTTAACTCCAAAGGGATAAATTACTCTAACAATAGAATTAGTGGTATTGTTTGGGTGATATTGATGATGATAAGATAGTGAGCAATTTTAGGTAAAGTGATTGTTCTCTATTAATTTCTCTCTCATTTTTCTTTTATTTCTCCTATTTCATCTCCTCCTCCTCCTGCTCCTCTTCCCTTCTTTTCCTCTTTGTATCTTTTCTCCCTTCCCTGACTTATTATCCATCTCATACCTATACACTTCCTCCTCCTCCTCCTTTGATTAACCACCACCACCACCACCACCACCATTACCACCAACACCTCCACCACTACTAATAATACCACCACCTCCACCACTACTACTACTACCTCCCTCCACCACTACTACTACCTCCCTCACCACTACTACTACCTCCTCCACCACTACTACTACTACCACCCTCCACCACTACTACTACCACCTCCACCACTACTACTACCTCCCTCCACCACTACTACCACCTCCCTCCACCACTACTACTACCTCCCTCCACCACTACTACTACCACCCTCCACCACACTACTACTACCTCCCTCCACCACTACTACTACCTCCCTCCACCACCACTACTACCTCCACCACTACTACTACCTCCACCACTACTACTACCTCCCTCCACCACTACTACTACCTCCCTCCACCACTACTACTACTCCTCCCTCCCCACCACTACTCTACTACCACCCTCCACCACTACTACTACCTCCTCCACCACTACTACTACCTCCCTCCACCACTACTACCACCACCCTCCACCACTACTACTACCTCCCTCCACCACTACTACTACCTCCCTCCACCACTACTACCACCTCCCTCCACCACTACTACTACCTCCCTCACCACTACTACTACCTCCCTCCACCACTACTACTTACCACCTCCACCACTACTACTACCACCACCACCTCACCACTACTACTACCTCCCTCCACCACTACTACCACCTCCCTCCACCACTACTACTACCTCCTCCTCCACTACTACTACCACCTCCACCACTACTACTACCTCCCTCCACCACCACTACTACCTCCTCCACTAATACTACTACCTCCCTCCACCCCTACTACTACTACCTCCCTCCACCACTACTACTACCTCCCTCCACCACTACTACTACCTCCACCACTACTACAACTACTACCACCTCCACCAACCACCCACCTTACTACTAATACCACCACTCCACCGCTACTACTAACATCCACCACTACTACTAATACCACCTCTCCACCACTACTACTACCACCACCTCAACCGCTACTACTAATAACACCCCCTCCACATTATTAATACCACCACCTCCACCGCTACTACTAATACCACCTCAATTCCACCACTACTACTAATACCCTTCCACCGCTACTACACTAATACCTCCCTCACCACTACTACTAATACCACCACCTCCATCAGCTACTACTAATACTACCACCTCCACCACCTCCACCACTACTAATACCACCACCTCCACCACCTCCACCACTACTAATACCATACCACCACTACTTACTATACCACCACCTCCACCACTACTACTATTGCCACCACCCACCACCTCCACCACTACTAATACACCACCTCCAATCACTAATACCACCACCTCCACCGCTACTACTAATACCACCACCTCCACCACTACTACTAATACCACCACCCCACCGCTACTAATAATACCACCATTCCAATCACTACTACTAATACCACCTCCACCACTACTACTAATGCCACCAACTCCACCGCTGCTACTAATACCACCACCTCCACCACTACTACTAATACCACCACCTCCACCACTACTAATAATGCTACACTCCACCACCACTAATAATACCACCACCTCCACCGCTACTATTAACACTCACCTCCACACTACTACTAATACCACCACCACCACCACTACTACACACACCACCTCCATCCACACTACTACTCACTGCCACCACCACCACTACTACATACCACCCACCTCCACCCATTACAATACTCCACCACTACTACTAATACCACCACCTCCATCATTACTACTACTATCACTACCACCACCACCACTACCATTACTACCACCCACCGCTACTACATTACCAATACCACCTCCATCACTACTACTAATACCACCACCTCTATCACTACTACATACCACCACCTTCACCACTACTACTAATACCACCACCTCCACCGCTACTACTAATACCACCGCCTCCATCACTACTACTAATACCACCACCTCTATCACTAATACTAATACCACCACCTTCACCACTACTACTAATACCACCACCTACCACTACTACTAATACCACCACCTCCACCACAGGTCAGGTCGCGTCCTCAGGAGATCTGGTATTCAACAGGACTTCTACCAGCGCCTCTTCACCGTGCGTTCCCTCAGCCCTGACCAGCGGTACGTCGTCAGTATCACCTCCTACAACGCCCGTGGAAGTCACGCCCAAGACGCCCAAATTGAGACGAAAAGGAACAAGAGATGCACAGAAGTGAGTTGTATGTGTGTGTGTGTGTGTATGTGTGTGTGTGTGTGTGTGTGTGTGTGTGTGTGTGTGTCTGTGTGTGTGTGTGTGTGTGTGTGTGTCTGTGCAAACCTAATTTTTCTGTCACGTGTTGCTTAGATGACCCACCGCCCCAGTCGTCGAGTTCTCTCCAGCCCTCTTTCATTTCACTCTCCCACACGGAGATAGATGTGGCTGAGACAGGAAACCAAGGGTACGGTGTATCTCTCGTGAAAAACACTCTTTGAGGAGATTTTTATGTAGATGTGGATAGAGGGGTGAGGAGAGGAGAGGGTGAGGAGAGGGAGAGGGTGAGGAGAGGGAGAGGGGTGAGGGAGAGGGGTGAGGGAGAGGGAGAGGGGAGGGAGAGGAGAGGGAGAGGGAGGGGGGAGGGAGGGGAGAAGGAGGGGAGAAGGAGGGGGAGAGGGAGGGGAGGGGAGGGAGAGGGTGGGAGAGGGAGAGGGGAGGGGGAGGGAGAGGGTAAGGAGAGGGAGAGGGAGGGGAGAGGAGGGGAGAGGGAGGGGGAGAGGGAGAGGGAGAGGGAGGGGGTGGGAGGGGAGGGTGAGGGAGAGGGTGAGGAGAGGGAGAGGGAGAGGGAGAGGGAAGGGGAGGTGCCTTGACGTAGATTCTTGGTGACGTTGGTGGTAGTGTGTGGTGATGGTGGTGATGATGGTGGTGGTGTTAGTGGCGTTGGTACAGGATGGTAGATAGTAGTAGTAATGGTGGTAGTAGTGGTGATGGTGGTGGTGTGGTGTTAGTGGCGTTGGTGTTAGTAATGGTGGTAGGATAGTAGTAGTACTGGTGGTAGTAGTGGTGATGGTAGTGGTGATGGTGGGGTGGTGTTAGTGGCTGGATGTTAGTAATGGTAGAGGATAGTAGTAGTAATGGTATAGTAGTGGTGATGGTGTAGTGGTGTTAGTAGGGTTGTGTTAGTAATGGTGGTAGGATAGTAGTAGTAATGGATATAGTGGTGATGGTGGGGTGTTAGTGGGGAATGGGCAGGATAGCAGTAGTATTTGGTAGTAGTGATAGTGGTGGTGTTAGTATGCTGGTGTTAGTAATGGTGGTAGGATAGTAGAGTATTGGTGGTAGTGGTGATGGTAGTGGGTGATGGTGGTGGTGATGGTAGTGGTGGTGTTAGATGTTGGTGTTAGTAATGGTGGTAGGATAGTAGTAGTAATGGTGGTAGTAGTGTGGTGATGGTGGTGGTGGTGGTGTTAGTGGCGTTGGTGTTAGTAATGGTGGTAGGATATAGTAGTATTGGTGGTAGTAGGTGATGGTGGTGGTGGTGGTGTTAGTATGTTGGTGTTAGTAATGGAGGTAGATAAGTAGTGGGTGGTAGTAGTGGGTGATGGTGGGTGGTGTTAGTGTGTTGGTGTTAGTAATGGTGTGGTAGGATAGTAGTAGTACTGGTGGTAGTAGTGGTGATGGTAGTGGTGATGGTAGTGGTGGTGTTAGTATGTTGGTGTTAGTAATGGTGGTAGGATAGTAGTAGTAATGGTGGTAGTAGTGGTGATGGTAGTGGGGATGGTGGTGATGGTGGTGGTGGTGGTGTTACTGTGTTGGTGTTAGTAATGGTGGTAGAGGATAGTAGTAGTAATGGTGGTAGTAGTGGGTGATGGTGGTGGTGATGGTAGTGGTGGTGTTAGTGGTGTTGGTGTTAGTAATGGTAGGATAGTAGTAGTAATGGTGGTAGTAGTGGTGATGGTGGTGGTGATGGTGGTGGTGGTGTTAGTGGCGTTGGTGTTAGTAATGGTGGTAGGATAGTAGTAGTAATGGTGGTAGTAGTGGTGATGGTGGTGGTGATGGTGGTGGTGGTGTTAGTTGCGTTGGTGTTAATGTGGTAGGATAGTAGTAGTAATGGTGGTAATGGTGGTGATGGTGGTAGTGGTGGTGTTAGTTGGAGTTGGTGTTAGTAATGGTGGTAGGATAGTAGTAGTAATGGTGGTGGAGTAGTGATGATGGTGGTGGTGATGGTGGTGTTGAGTGGCGTTGGTGTTAGTAATGGTGGTAGGATAGTAGTAGTAATGGTGGTAGTAGTGGTGATGGTGGTGGTGATTGGTGGTGGTGTTAGTAATGTAATGGTAGGATAGTAGTAGTAATTGGTAGAAGTGGTGATGGTGGTTGTGGTGTTAGTGGCGTTTGTGTAGTAATGGTGGTAGGATAGTAGTAGTACTGGTGGTAGTAGTGGTGATGGTAGTGGTGATGGTGGTGGTGATGGTAGTGGTGGTGTTAGTGGCGTTGGTGTTAGTAATGGTGGTAGGATAGTAGTAGTAATGGTGGTAGTAGTATGTGTGATGGTGGTAGTAGCATGTATGATGGTAGGGAACAGATCTCAGTGTATAGAGACGTATAGAGGGAGCCGTGACGGAGACCTCGGTAAGAACTAAGAGGTCCTCGGGGTTGGTTGTTGAACAAGTGACCCAACAGAAGGAGAAAGAGGAGAAGGAGAAGAAGGGTAGGAGAAAGATGGAGAAAAGGAGAAGGAGGAAAAGGAGAAGAAGGAGGAGGAGGAGGGAGGAGGAGGAGGAGAGAGAAGGAGGAGGAGGAGGAGGGGGAGGAGGAGGAGGAGGAGGAGGAGGAGGAGGAGGAGGAGGGAGGAGGAGGGCAGGAGGAGGGAAGGGGAAGGAGAAGAAGGAGGAGGAGGAGGGAAGGAGGTGTCTTATGATAGCGGGTAGATGTTAGTACAGCTCTGTCGGCCAGTGATCTATTGTTTGGTGTGACAGTAAACAAAGGTGTGGTGGAGTCACACACACACGCACACACCCCACTGCCACACACACACACACACACAACATCAAGGCACACACACGTACACACCCACACACACACACAAACACTGCCCGCTCACACACACACACAGACACACACACACACACACACCACTGCCACACAAACACACACACACACCAATGCCACACAAACACACACACACACTTGTCAACCATCAGTGAGACAAGACGTGCCCCGAAGGCGCTCCTGGTTTTAGCAGCCAGGCCGAGTCTGTTTGGCCCTGCCCACTCCCCCTGCTATACCCCAACGCCCTACCAGCCTTACTACACCGGGATCTATTCAGCAAAACATTCTAGTGATTAGTGAACGATTGATTACGGAGCAGTGTTCCTATAGTGCACTTAAGGAACTTTCTCAGCAAAGCATTCAAGTCATCAGTGCAATAAGTGATTATTATACAGTGCTCGATAGTGCACCCCAAGGAAAAGTCAGACAGTGGGCACTTTATCGGTCACCTTTAAAGTGCCAGTGACAAGGACCACCGCGGTGTTTACATATATCGTGAAAACTGTGTCGGCGACCCCAAGCACCAGGGACAAAGACCCACGGTCTTTACGACTGACAAATATTAACAGATGTCTACCAGTGTCAGTGGCCCTCAAAGTGCCGTCAGTGACAAACACTTCCGTCCGCCCACAACAGATATCAACAGATGGCCACCAATCACTTACTCCCGACGCACTCTGTACCATCTAAAGCGTGGGAACGGTTATCCTGATGGCAGTGTTATCGCGCGACTCAAGTCACTGAACATATTCCACGCGCGGAGCCGTAGACAAGGCCGTCATACACATAAGCCCATTAGAACCGTAACCTCCACTAGGAAACTGGAAAAACCCACCCTTGACAGACCATACCACCTCACTGAAGTTCCACGGATATGGTATGATCTCCCGTCTTTACTGCTATCCAACGTCACTTCCCTAGCTAACAAGTTCGACGAGCTGGCAACTACAGTCAGGTCAGCCGCCGCGAGCGTCGTTGCCATATGTGAGGCTTGGCAAATTGTGCCTGAAACGTGTCATATTGAGGGATATCAACTCTTTCATCACCTTCGTTCACATAGACGCGGAGGGGGCGTTGCCCTCTTCTGTCAAGATGACCTACGCCCGTCACGCCTGGATGTTCAAGTCCCAGCAGATGTGGAAGCATTATGGGTACGTGTCGTGCCTACGGGCCCACCCGCGCAACACTGCTTCCATCATAATCTGTGTGGCATACCATCCGCCTCGCTCACCCACCAGAGACACTCTTATCAATCATCTCATCACCACCTCAGACCACCTCAGAGTTAGGTACCCATGTGCCAAGTTAGTATTATGTGGGGATTTTAATGAAATTGACACCACTGATATCCAGGACCAGCTATCACTATCACAAGTTGTGACCTTCCCCACACACGGTCAAAATACCCTTGACCTTATCTTAACTGACTTAGTGGACCAGTACCAACCACCTCAACCAATGCCTCCTATCGGGTGTAGCACACACTTATCAGTGCTCTGGTCCCCAGCTGCCACTCCCACTCAAGTACAGAGACCCTACATCAAGACCTACAGGCCGATTACTGACTCTGCAGTGCGCCTCTTCGGGCAGTGGATAGTTCACCATCCCTGGACTGAAGTACTTAGCGTGGATGACGTGGAAACCAAATGGATAAATTATACCAACACCACCACGGAAGCTCACCACCACTTCTTCCCCGAGAAGTCCGTCAGATCTCACCCAGCTGACTTGCCCTGGATCACACCTCGGATCAAAAGACTTATGCAACAGAGAGACAGAGCCTTTCATCTCAATGACCACATCCGCTACAGGTCCCTTCGCAACCGAGTCATCCGCGAAATACGCACTGCAAAGAAGTCCCACTACCCAACCAAATTACAACACCTGAAGCAGACCAACATCAGTCAATGGTATGGTAAGCTTAAAGAACTCTGTGGACTAAACAATAAGACACACCCCCTCCCCTTCCTTAGCCATCTCACTAATGTTGACGCAGCTGAGCAATCAAATAACCATTTCCCTACTATATGCCAGACGCTCCCCCAGCTTGACACAACCACTCTCCCTGCTTACCTACCAGCCCCCTTTCCCACTGACTTAGTAGAAGAATTTGAAGTAACAAAACGTCTGGACAAACTAAAGTTAAAACGCTCTACCACCCCCATTGACTTACCAATGAAACTCTTCAAGGAGTTCTCCCCGGAGCTTGCTAAACCCCTATGCTCCATCATCAATGCTTCTCTCAGTCAAGCCAGATGCCCAGCTGACTGGAAGACCTCTTATGTATCACCAGTGCCCAAGTCAACCAGCCCACAATCCTTAAATCAGCTACGACCTATTGCAATCACCCCAATACCCAGCCTAATCTGTGAAAGTTTTGTGTTCGACTGGGCTTATGCTGATATTGCAGGAGTCGTAGACCCTCAGCAATTTGGCAACATGAAAACTTCCTCCACCACTCACTGTCTTGTCAGCTTTCTCGATTACATATACCGCCATCTCGAGAAACGAAAAACGTCTGTAGCTGTCGCCTTCATTGATTTCACTAAAGCGTTCGACCTAGTCGACCACAATATAATCATCAACAAAGCTATTGACCTCGGGCTTCGGAGAAGTCTTATACCATGGCTTACAGACTTCCTCAGTGACCGACGCCAAGCTGTACGCTTCCGAGGGCTGTCTCCACCTTCAGTCACTCACCTGTGGCGTCCCCCAAGGCACCAAGATGGGACCACTCTGCTCCTTATGCTCATCAATGATGCCCTAAGAGAAACCCTGCTCGCTGGAAATATGTCGACGACTCCACCATTGGGATCAGCGTCAACAATTCTGCTCCCAACTATACCGCCCTTCAGGATTTATTGAACAGTCTCCAAAACTGGGCCACCAACAACCATGTCACCATCAACCATACCAAGACCATGGTTATGCACATCAACCTCTCCTCCGACATTGTCCCACCTCCTTCCATTACTCTAGGTCCGAACACACTCCAGGTTGTAGATTCCACGAAGCTCCTCGGCGTCACCATAGACAACAAACTAAATTGGAAACCACGTCAGTGAAGTTGTCAAATCCTCCAGTTTCCGTCTCCACCTCCTCCGCCGACTCAAGTCCCTCGGAGTTCCTGCACACGAGCTCCTCAGTGTTTACACAACATTCATACTTCCCAAGCTCACCTATGCCTCCCACCTGGTCTTCCT
>NW_024731893.1:95000-150000 GCF_018991925.1 Homarus americanus | reverse complement strand
TGTGTGTGTGTGTGTGTGTGTGTGTGTGTGTGTGTGTGTGTGTGTGTGTGTGTGTGTGTGTGTGTGTGTGTGTGTGTGTGTGTGTGTGTGTGTGTGTGTGTGTGTGTGTGTGTGTGTGTGTGTGTGTGTGTGGTGTGTGTGTGTGTGTGTGTGTGTGTGTGTGTGTGTGTGTGTGTGTGTGTGTGTGTGTGTGTGTGTGTGTGTGTGTGTGTGTGTGTGTGTGTGTGTGTGTGTGTGTGTGTGTGTGTGTGTGTGTGTGTGTGTGTGTGTGTGTGTGTGTGTGTGTGTGTGTGTGTGTGTGTGTGTGTGTGTGTGTGTGTGTGTGTGTGTGTGTGTGTGTGTGTGTGTGTGTGTGTGTGTGTGTGTGCGGGTGTGTGTGTGTGTGTGTGTGTGTGTGTGTGTGTGTGTGTGTGTGTGTGTGTGTGTGTGTAAACTATCTCTGTGCCTTTCTGTTTACTGTATACATTGACGTTTGTTTACCATATAATTCATCTATGTAAATATATATATATAATTCCTGTGTCTATAACTGACCATAGATAAAAGACTTATAGCTGAGTTATAGTGAACCAGAGAGAGAGAGGTGATATCCACACACACACACACCACTCATATATTTTTATTTTGTTTTAGATTTTGAATGATTCCTGCTAGATTGTGTTCTCCTCTGTCTATTGCTTGTTTTATTAGAACGTCACAATTGTACTCTCTCTCTCTCTCTCTCTCTCTCTCTCTCCAAATAAACAACACAACTTTTTGCCTCCCCTGTAACTCCAATGGCAGTAAAAGTCATATGGGATTAGCAAAAAGAGAAGGAAAAAAACCGTATATATATTTTTTCCCCCACTGTAGCGGTAAAGTAACAAACAGTGTGAGATCTGACACACTACCTCCCCGATTCTGAAGAAAAAAAATCGTACGTAGATTTTTTGGCCACCAAACTCTACGTTTTAGGAACTCTTTCATATATTTATCTTAAGGTATAGTATCAATAGAATGCTTAAATCACTTAAATAAAGCCCCATAAGGAGAAATTAACGCAAAGAATCTTAAAGAATTTCGACCTCTGGCAGTACTCGACAGGTGGGTCATATAGCACAGTTTTCCCTCCAGTTTGGAATATTTAGTGAGACTTGCATCACCCGAGAATCCCAGGTCACTCCACCATGCAATATTTCTGTTCCTGTATCTTGTTACTTTTTCATACACAGAGTTGCAGGAGCGGAGTGCGTTAAATTATGATGTTGTTTTTTTAAGCTTCCTGCGTATGAATATTTGGACATACATACATACATACATACATACATACATACATACATACATACATACATACATACATACATACATACATACATCACCATACACAGACAAGACCTGGGTTGTGTTCTTGACTCTCTCCTTTACCTCAGGTTTACCCTCCCGGCCGGAGCCTCAGCCCCTGATGTGGGTGATGGGCGTGGTGCTGGGCATGATCCTGGCGGTAATGGGCGTGATGGGGGGCGTGTGGTGGACCAAGGGGAGGCGAAGTTCACACACACTCAGAAACAGAGAAGACGGCTTAACCAAACTCAACAAACCAGATGTGACAGGTAAGAATGTGTTAAGAATTTGTTGAGTGTGACTTTAATTAGTATCAACTAACCACATGTTACAGGTAAGGATGATCGTATGATTTGTTGGGTGATACATGAAGCAGCCTCAACTAATCTTATTACAGGTAATAAAGTTGAAATGATTAGTTGGGTTTTATATTAAGCACACTCAATTAACCTTATCCCACAGGTAAGAAAGGTTAGAATGACATGGAAATTTGTGAGGTGTTATATATCAGAATGAGCTGTCTTATGATCCAACCTATCAGGAATACGTTTGTTTCTCCTACTTATAGATAATACAACAATGGATAAACCGTAGAAGAGTTTGTTATCTGTCAAATCTACGAAACCAAATGATGAAAAGTAGTGAGTAAATATTAACCTACAATGAGAGTTTTATCTACAGCAGGTGTGGTGAGGAAGACATTGATGAAGGGAATGGAGGTGTTTGCTAAAGAGTCTGTGTTTAATGTTGTAGTTTAAATGTCTACGTGAACTGTCTCAAAAAAGATGTACATAGATATAAAAAGTAATGCTAGCTCACACACATACATACACACACACGCGCTAAAAGACCGTCATGCAGAGAGAGAGAGAGAGAGAGAGAGAGAGAGAGAGAGAGAGAGAGAGAGATTGACCCACCATCAACACAACACTCACGAAGCACAATTACCGTAAGTGCAGTGAACTTACCTGTAATAGCCCCCGTTACTTCACCTGCTTGCTTAGGGAAGTAGAATTTCTAATACACTCAGTTGGCTGACCTCCGGAGGCTAGCTAGTGACTGTCAGAATACTGTTGCCTGCGCCACACTAACGACAGCATTGGTAAAGCGGACTAAAGTATGCTTCTCAGGTTAGGTTAGGTTAGGTTAGCCCGTTTCTCTCCTCAAAGGGATCCGAAACAAAAATGAAGAATTGTAGATTAAATTCTCAACAGGAGAATTTAATCTCTGCAATAGTCATCGTAATATAATCTCCAGCAGTCATCGTCACTACAGGGGTGCTGGGAGTCCCCCGAGCCGATGTAGGAGTCTCCATTTAGCTACATAATCCTCCTGACCACTCCAAGGCTTATATCTCAAGGAGCCACAGTTGTGTCTAAGGAGCTTACCGACGACCCTGGCTGGCCTTGTCTCAGCAACTCAGAGTTATTCCCTGACAGCTTCACCCCTAGTACCTAGGGACCAGTCCCAGCACACAGTATCCAGCACCTAGCATCAGCATCCAGCACCAGCAGTGACTTGAGTAAAGCAAAACAAAAAGTGAGAGTGTTGACGGCACCAGAACACAGCAGATCCTCCCACGCCCAGCCACCCACACTGTCCTCCCACGCCCAGCCACCCACACTGTCCTCCCACGCCCAGCCACCCACACTGTCCTCCCACGCCCAGCCACTCACACTGTCCTCAACTCAGCACCCAACACTGTCCTCCCAAGGCCAGCCGTCCACAGTGTCCTCCCACGCTCAGCCGCCCACACTGTCCTCCCACGCTCAGCCGCCCACACAGGAAGGTAACGTGGTCATTGTAGCTTATGTAAAACCAGAAAACACTTGTAAATGCACAAATAAACTAGCCAGCGACTAGTATTTTCCTCTATTATTCTCTGGATAGCTTGGCTACTTTTTGAAGAGAAGAAAAATCTATTGTAAAATGTCATCGACCTCAAATACCTACATTTATTAATAACCAGATTATGGAAGTGGAAATTAAATATGAAGTTTACATTGAGTAGCTCAACAATATCCACTACACACACCTGCCGTAACGACCTATGTTATAAAATTCACCCTTTTGCCTGCCTTTATGACTGACAAGACTCATACAACAGCGGACTAAAGACCTTCGTGATGGCAGTTCTACACCAAATTTTACACCACGAGATACATTTAGAGGAAGTTGGCTAATTAGTGTCCAAAGTGAACTGCTCCAGCTGGTTGTTGACACGAGATAAAAACTTGTTTTAGTTGTCTGTGAACAAAGGTCCTTCTCAACCTTGAGTGAAAGTGTTTGTTTATGTCAGGGTATGGAGTCTTTGATCTCGTCTTGAGGAATATCTTAATCAGTATCGTAATTAACTCACCTGCCAACACCAACACCTGCCAACACCAACACCTGCCAACACCCACGCCTGCCGACACCTTAGATCTTGCAGACGGCTAAACACAATCAACTTGGAGTAGTCAGAATACAAGACATCAGGAGAGTCAACAACAACAACAACAACAAAATTCAAAATCTGAGAACAACTTAAATAACTACAAATTCTTAATGGAAAAGTAATTCACTCATGGTATCAAGTGCCCCTTAAACCTCAAGTGAAACTCCAAAAGGAAATCTAAATTTTAGTTAATATTCAACAAGAAGCAGAAGGTCACACGACACCCACTTAAAACACTCCCCGGAAATAGCCTTAATAAAGATCTTGAACGCTGGGCTGGATGGAAAAAGTCTTGCTCACCTTCACATAACTGAGCCCCACACTCACCTACACTACTAACCACGAACATAGACGCCCAGAGAGACACACAGCCATGCAAGGTGTAGAGACAAGAAGTAGCTACGTAGTTGGAGCTCAGAGACAAAAAATAAAAATCTAAGGGAACAATTTCAGTCCATAATGTTGGCGAGACTCGTGGAGGGTGAGGAGGCACGTTCACCATTACTTCCGTTCATCTCGAGGAGGACATCCAGCATACTTGACACTCGATGGCCTCCAACTGCACCAATTCCGAGTGTCACAAACTTAAGGAACACCTGAACGATCGCTTTCATGTTTGAGTATTAGAGGAGGTGTCAAGGTGGAGCGAGCATCAACCACCACTTGTGATTGTCTATTCAGGTTGGAAGGACACATGGATGTAGCCAATCAGCACAAGAGGAGACTCGCGAGTGAGTAGTTAAAGACAGAAGATACATGCAAGTGACCAATCAACGCTTGAAAATACTGTAAGGGACCAATCAACTTTAGATGACACATTTAAGGGACCAACCAACATAGAAGTAGCCAATCAACGCCATAAAAGCACGTATAAATAGCCAATCAACACCAAACTTTGAATGTAATTAGCCAATCAACGCCAGACTTTAAAATTAATTAGCCAATCAACGTCATATATCACGTACCAGCACCCAAATTGTTATACCTATTACGTACCGTCATCTATGCTATTACGTACCGTCATCTATGCCATTACGTACCATCATCTATGCTATTACGTACCGTCATCTCTGCCATTACGTACCGTCATCTATGCTATTACGTACCGTCATCTATGCTATTACGTACCGTCATCTATGCTATTACGTACCGTCATCTATGCTACACTGTTCCCTCGCGTCTATGTCTCGGGAAAGTTTAGATGCAACATTACCTTCTGCAAGATTATACAAGCTAGGCAACAGTAAAGTGCCTCTTTAAGCATGAGAGAGAGAGAGAGAGAGGGGGGGGGCGGACCATTGTTGAGAACATTAACATATTTGCGATAACTTTCACTAAGGAAAATTGTGTGTGTGTGTGTTTGTGCCTTTGAAAGTAATCCAATTAAGAAAAGTTACGACAATTTTTCTCTCACCTTCCCTTGACATAGACGAGGACACCCTACACGCCTCCTTTGACCAGGAGGGGAGTAGATTTAAGTAGATTTCATCCTATAAATGAGAGACGGTTGTAATGAATTAGAATATATTTGATCCTTCATATATACAGAGACAAACAGACAGACAGACAGACAGACAGACAGACAGACAGACATGTTAAATATTCAAGGGTTCACTAATGTATTTGATTGAAGTGAGAGAGACACCTTCAGCTGGGTGTCAAAGTGATGTACTGTTTAATTTCCTCCTCGTGTCACCTTTTACCAGAGAAAGTCGAGAAAAGTCTTTGAAAGTGAAGAAGTTTTAGTGCATTGACTATAAGTCTTTTTTATATGGGAGAAAATGGTTTAATGATTGAGTATTATAGATTGTTACTGTAGTAGTTGTTTTTATTATTATTATTATTAATATTATTATTATTATTATTATTATTATTATTATTATTATTTTTATTATTATTATTATTATTATTTAGAAGTACAGTAGTAGTAGTAGTATGCATGTATGCCCCTACTAACCGGACACAGCAGTCCAGCCTGTCACCTCTCTGCCCTTTACTCATAAGAACTAGTTTCTTCTTCTGTATGGGACCAAAGCAGATGTTAGAAGCGGACGTAACTGTCGCCCAAGGTGCGGAACACTAGGCCGGGTAACAGACATTGCTGCGTCTGTGCTAGCCAGTACCAAAATTGCACTAGCTGTGAGTGTGCGAGAAACAACCGACCATGTGTGGCTTGCAGAAAGGGAAACAATTGTCGGAACCCACAAGGCAGGGAGCCGACACAGGAGGCCACAGTGGATATCGCCGGGACCCAACCGCCCGATGATATCCTAAATGATAGCAGTGAGTCTACTCAACCTGGAAATGTAGTACTAATAAACGCTGCTCCAATAGTAGCAGATGTCTACGAGGTGAATGAGAGACATCCACCACAGTGGAATGGCATGTCGATGGAAAATGCGGACATATGGGTTAAAGAAACTTACTCAGAAATTGTCAGGTGGTCGCCAGCTAACCTGTTTGAACCACCCAAGTGTGCGGCCACCAAGGAAATGATTCGGGAGATGATTCGCCTCATAACTGAGTACACTCAGGACTGCTTCCTTGCCCCTGTAGCTCTTCAAATACTGGCAATAATACCACATCTATTCTGTCAGAGGACACACACAAAGACTGAGCACAAAGAAAATACAGCAGCAATGAAGAGAAGATTGACAATGTGGCAGAATGGGGCACTTGATGATCTCCTATGTGAAGCAAGAACACTGCAGGAGAGACTAAAATTTATAGGAGACGGAAAGCAAAACATCGATGACGTTGCAAGAAAGTTTGGAAACAAAATGCGTGTGGGAAAAGTGGCTTTGACGGTAACATCTCTCACAGAGGAATCCTCCGGTGAGGTTCTGTCAATAAACAGAGAGACATTAAAACAACTGAAAGAAAAACATCCCCCTGCAAGTGAAGACGAAGGCATCAGGTTCCAGGGTAACTATGCCCCACCGAATGCTGTCCTGTTCGAGACAATAGCAGGAGGGATGGTGTGGAAAAAGGCACTGAAGACTCAGGGAGGTGCCGGCCCTTCAGGTCTGGATGGAAACGGTTGGAGAGTCACCCTCAGCACTAACAAGTTTGGCCCCGTAGCGAGTGATCTCTGCACTGCCATTGCCGTCCTTGAAAGAAAGCTGGCATCCTCGTGCTGCCAACACCTCCATGCTCTGACGGCCTGCCGCCTCATTCCCCAGGATAAGAATCCAGGATGTCGGCCTATAGGGGTGGGGGAAGTGCTGAGGCGGATCATCGGAAAATGCATAATGGAGGTGGTAAAGGATGATGTCAGGGCAACAGCAGGGAACCTACAAGTTTGTGCTGACCACCAGGCTGGTGGGGAAGTTGCCATTCACGCCATGAGAACGATATTTAAGCAGCGCGATTGTGAGTGTCCAAGCTTTGCAATGTATGTTGAAAACACCTATAGGAATCAATCAGGCCTTTATATAGTAAACACCAAGGCTCTAAGAGGCGATACCATCATACTGTCAACCGAGGGAACAACGCAGGTGGACCCTGTTGCAATGGCAATGTACGCAATAGGCCTATCCGTGCTCCAACACACAAGAAAATTTGAAACAGCTGAGGTCAAACAAGTGGCGTACGCTGATAACCTTACAGGAGCAGGAAAAGTGGAGGACATCAAAAAGTGGTGGGACCTGGTGACATCACAAGGCCCACAAATAGGGTACCACCCAAACGCCAGCAAGTCCTTCCTCATTGTGAAGCCAGAACATTATGAACGGGCAATGGAGGTGTTCGGTGGAAGTGAGGTCAAAATAACAAAGGAGGACCAAAGACATCTAGGTGCGGTAATTGGCACGACGAACTTCAAGACCGAGTACGTAGTGGGAAAGGTGAATGAGTGGGTTAGAGAAATCCAAGCTCTGTCTGATATTGCTAACACAGAGCCACATGCGGCTTTTGCAGCATTCACCCATGGAGTCAAGCATCGCTGGAATTACCTGTTGCGCACTATCCCTGATATCGGACCTCTCCTCCACCCTCTGGAAGAAGCCATCAATGTCGCTTTTATCCCAACACTTGTGAAAAACCCTTATTTAACCCCGTCAGAAAGGTCACTCCTTGCACTACCACCGATACTGGGAGGAATAGGTTTAACTAATCCAGTCGAGCTTGCCGCCACAGAACATCAGAACTCTGTCAAGCTCACGGCAGCCCTTACTGAGCACATAATAGCTCAGAATGCAGCAAGTCAGGTGGATACCAACGAATTAAACAAGATTCGACGGTCCAATACGACAGAACGGCAGCACACCCATAGTGATATACTGCAACAACTGCTGCAGCAATTGCCAGAGAACTTTAAAAAAAAGTAGCTATGGCGCAGGAGGTGGGCGCCTCGAAGTGGCTAACAATGTTACCGATAAGGGCAAAAGGCTTCATCCTTAATAAAAAAGAATTCACAGATGCCATTGCTCTAAGGTATGGTAGGCCAGTAGAAGGTTTGCCCTCCCAATGCGTGTGTGGCTTATCTTATGACATCGACTACGTCGTGGTGTATAAGAAAGGGGGCTTCGTATGCATGAGGCACGACGAAGTAAGGGATCTCACAGCAAATTTACTGAAGGAAATCTGCCACGACGCCATGGTGGAACCAACCCTCCTTCCATTGGAAAGTGAGATCTTCCAACATAGGACTTCAAACACATCCATCGAAGCCCGTGTGGACGTCAGTGCTCGAGGATTCTGGACGCGGGGATTTTCGATCTCATGGCAGCATATCACAGTAACCTAGCTCTCGACGCTGCACACAGGAGGAATGAGAATGACAAGATCAGGGCATATGGGGGAGCGAATTCTGAATGTTGATCAAGGCAGCTTCACTCCTCTGGTGTTCACAACCTCTGGCGGGATGGGACCAAGTGCAAGATGTTTCTACGCCAGACTCGCTGAGGTGTTATCTGAACGGAAGCAGCAGCCCAGAAGTTACGTCTCAGCCTGGGTGAGATGTCGACTGTCCTTCTCCCTCCTTAGGTCTGCAGTGCTCTACCTCAGGGGAACGAGATCATCTGCCCCAAAGCCGACAACTGTCGCAGATATTGACTATGAGGCTACAGTCCCTGAATGCCGCATAGATCTGCGGCTCTACTAATTCAACACAGATAGGATAGCTACTTATGTATTAGGATATTTAATATTAAGGTAATAAAATGGCGGCGAAGGTGTAGCTATTGGGGGAGGCTGGGGGCCACGTTAAAAAAAAAAGTAGTAGTAGTAGTAGTTATAGTAGTAGTAGTAGTAGTAACCGTAACCTAGCTCTCGATGCTGCACATAGGAGGAACGAGAACGACAAGAGAAGGGCGTATGGGGAGAGAATTCAAAACGTTGATCAAGGCAGCTTCACTCCTCTAGTGTTCACAACCTCTGGTGGGATGGGACCAAGTGCAAGATGTTTCTACGCCAGACTCGCGGAGTTGATCTCCGAACAGAAGCAGCAGCCCAGAAGTTATGTTACAGCCTGGATGAGATGTCGACTGTCCTTCTCTCTCCTTCGGTCGGCTTTGCTCTGCCTCAGGGGAACGAGAGCTTCTGCCCCTACTCCGACAACTGCTGCAGATATTGACTATGAGGCTACAGTCACCGAATGCCGCATAGATCTGCGGCTCAACTAATTTAACACAGATAGGATAGCTTATTATGTATTAGGATATTTAATATTAAGGTAAATAAATGGTGGCGAAGGTGTGGCTATTGGGGGAGGCTGGAGGCCAAAATTAAAAAGGTAGTAGTTATAGTAGTAGTAGTAGTTATAGTAGTCTTATTAATATCGTTGGTCTAATTCTTATACTGTATTACTGTACAACAATTCTTCTTCCTAACACATACGTTCTCGCCTTCACAAAACACAACCACATTCTTTAGTCTAAAATATGTGAGGGACACCTTGTTCTCTCTCTCTCTCTCTCTCTCTCTCCGTGACGAATGACGCACCCAGGGAGAAGACCACTGAGAATTATTGTGACAAGTGTGTGTGTTTGAGAGTGTGAGTGGTGAGTGTGTGTGTGTGTGTGTGCGTATATGTGCCTCACCTGTTTCATTTCACCTGTATAACTATAAGGTCACCTGTCTTATATATCTCATCCTCTCACAAGAAAAAATCCTAAACTTAAGTAAATATTTATTTTTACTTCTTCCTCTTCTTCTTTCTCTCCTCTTCCTCCTCCTCCTCCTCTTCTTCCTCCTAGCAGAGTTCACCCCTCCATCACTGTCATCTCACAACTTTCTCTCTTAATTAAAGTTGAACGTATATACTGAAGTCTGGTTCCTTGTTTAATTTCGTTTTCCTCTCTCTCTCTCTCTCTCTCTCTCTCTCTCTCTCTCTCTCTCTCTCTCAACATCTTAATACATATATTTTCTTTTTTTCTGTTCCAACTTTCACTGCAGTAAAATATAAGAATCTCCATAATAATAATAATAATAATAATAATAATAATAATAATAATAATAATAATAATAATAGTAATAATAATAATAATAATAATAATAATAATAATAATAATAATAATAATAATAATAATAATAATAATAATAATAATAATAATAATATTGAAAATGATAATGATAATGATGATGATAATAATAATTGTGTGCACTATTAAGGGTCCATGACCGACCTTGGGTACAGACACAATCATAGATAAACACAAAAAATAAAACGAAGGAAATAAAACAAAGGAATAGAGCCAGCAGAGATCCCTCCATATAGCGGACTTTTCTCTCCATATAATCCGTTAAATAGAGGTTTTTTAATAACGTACGAACTGAGATAGAGACAATGATTCTCTTATTTATATATGAAATGAATAGCAAACAAGGGAAGAAGACGTAGATAAATAATAAATAAAAAAATATGATAAAAATGGAAATAAATACGAATAATGAACAACAACACGATGATAATAATGAAAAAACCTGAATAACTTAAAAAATGGAGAAAAAACAGTCGAAGAATAACAAAAAAAATATATAGGAGAAAATAAGTCAAGCGGGGAAGAGTAAATATGGAAACAGAAATAAAAAAGAAGAATCAGATAAAAAGCAGATGAGAGAAAATACGTGAAACTTGTGGTGGTGGAGGAAATGGTTCAGGCTTGGTGGTGGTGGTGCAGCTGTTGGAGGAAGTGAGGGAGAGAATTGAGTTTTGGAGAATGAGGGAGATAACTGAGAAACTGTTAGAGAATGAGGGAGAGAAATGAGAAAGTGTTGGAGGAGTGAGAGAACTGAGAAATTGTTGGAGAATGAGGGATAGAACTGAGAAAGTGTTGGAGAATGAGGGAGAGAGTTATTGTTATTGTCGTTGTTGTTCTATCTGATTCACTGTTATTCTCTACTCTCCGTGTTGACGTCATAGCTTAAGTGTCAAGGTGTGGTATATAAGTCAACATTTTTTCTGTTTCCTTCATTCCTGCTACGATTTCCTTCACCTACATGCAGTGTGGACGTCTTGCTCTACGGCCCCCTTTCACACATGTCTGTCTGTCTGACTGTCTGTCTGTCACTTGGTTATTGCTGACAGTATCCCCTCGACCATCTGTGAAAATTACACTATTCCATTTCTCTTGTGCTGTAACTGAGGGTCATGAGGGGTGCGGTGGCTGAGTGGATGCATCTCTCGTCTTCTATCCTAAGGGGTCGCTGGTTCGTGCTTGGGACATTCACAGGACATTCAGCTGCTGTATCGGTACTTGTCTTTACAGTTGAGGTGATGAAGGTGATCGAGTACAGTGCCAACTAGTCTGTCTTTTCTGAGGGATTGAAAGATCAGTAGTCATTGTGTGGGTTCATATTCTCCCTAATTGGCTTTCTGGACCATGGGATTCACTCTCACTTCCATAACCTGGTGTTTAATTAAGTTTTCCCTCCTATCGTTGAGACTCCTATAGAAAACGATCTTTCTTTTGGTTCTGACTCGGAGGTGTTTCTTTACTCAGTCTTTTGTTCACTGTTACACCACCTTGTTTTATAGTTGTGACGATGTAATAAAAGACCTCTATAACTCTCTTGTTTTTTATGGATGTTTGCCGTCAGTTCACCGCCACTGTGGGAGTCAGGTCTATATTCCAGCTGTGAGAAAGATGCAGCCTGGCCCCTGGTTGTGACAGACCCGCCGTCCTCTACCTGACAACTCTCCCTCAATATCTTTTCCTCTTTCTTTCCGTCCACTTCTTTACTTCTTTAGTTTGGGTCGTGCCTCACCGAGGCTGCCTCAGCTGGCCTCCACCAGCTGGCATGGTCGTTGTTGCATCTCGGTTACAAGGGGTCGTCCGCCCCTAACCCTTCTTCCATTAAATCTAAGAACCATTTGTGTTTCCTGGCCAAGATTCTATTCCCTGGTGAGGGGGCGGACTGACCGCCTCCCCTCCTCTGTTAACAGGATCTGCAACCAGCAAGTTCGGTGGACCTGAAGATGGAGGTATATATATATATATATATATATATATATATATATATATATATATATATATATATATATATATATATATATATATATATATATATATATATATATATATATATATATATATATATATATATATATATAGAGAGAGAGAGAGAGAGAGAGAGAGAGAGAGAGAGAGTTTTTCATTACATCACCAGTGAGATGCCCAACCTGTGTGACTCATAAAAACATACAGACAGAAACCCTTGGCCCGGCCATAACGCCTCCTGTATCCTCGCCCGTAAAGACACGAGACAACTGTTGACTAATAACTAATCATTGCCTGTGTTAATTAAACAACATTTCTGAAACCCTCCCTCCATCACACGCCGTAAACACTACCCATCAGTCAGGTCAGGAGAGAAGACTCTCAACTCTGCTCGGATTAAATACTGGCGTCTCTCCCTGATGACGTATACACCCATAGAACACAAACTGTTGCCTCTTGTCTCTGGGGAGCTACAACGATCACCAAACACTCACACATTTTCTCCTCTTGGAAACTCGTTATTGAACTATTTCCTTCTTGAAATTCCTCACCTTCCTGTAACCTAACTATTGCACACCAGAGCTTTACCTCACCTCCTTCCCTTCACTCCCTCCTTCAGTAGCTTAACACCCACCAAGAACCTAACCTTACCCCCCTCTTCCCCCTTCCCTCCAAACCTCTTGTGCAACCCCGAGTTAATAAGATGTGAGATTGAAAAATTCTCGCCGCATTCTCCCCCAAGATGGTGGGTGTTGATGAAGGAGTCAATCAGGGCGCTACGCTGGCTCCTTCTCTCTCACTGTTCGTAAGTATTTCTTCCTGGGGCTGTGGTATAGATGGGAACTTTAAAAGGAAAACATTAATTACTTCTGGGAATTCGTAGATCAAACAAAATCTTATAAATAGGAATATTATTGGTAGTTATTTATATTCTCGATTCTTAATTACTTATTCATTTAGCATTTTATTTCTTTCTTAACTCCTGATAATTGACTCCGTGTTCTAAGCTTTGGATGAACGTGAATATAATTTTGTTTGTGTTCGTATTGATAATTTCATC
Source organism: Homarus americanus (assembly GCF_018991925.1). NCBI lineage: Eukaryota > Metazoa > Arthropoda > Malacostraca > Decapoda > Nephropidae > Homarus > Homarus americanus. The sequence goes on along the minus strand of NW_024731893.1, from coordinate 136,742 downwards.
CCTGATTAAGCTATATTTCGTTGTTATACTCAATTGATACTCTAATACATATGTGTTAACAGATAATCTTCACTGAGTATCATTGTTTTATCGGCCTGTATGGAGAGGAAAGTCCGTTATATCGAGGGTCTATTGGATGTAAAACCTCCATTTAACGGACTATATGGAGACGAGAGTCTGTTATATAGAGACTTTCACTGTTGAGTTGGGTTGGGTTGGGTTCGTGGGTAAAGTACCATAGGGGGTTATGAGTTGGGTGTTTCAATGGAGGATGAGAATTACACGCAGCTGTTCTCATTTACCTGAGTGCATTTCTTTGATGGTGAATTTTAAATACTGGGAATAAACAGTTAAGCTGAATGTATGAAATGTTGGAACGAGTAAACTGTAGATGAACTATTATAGAACTCTTATATATATATATATATATATATATATATATATATATATATATATATATATATATATATATATATATATATATATATATATATATATATATCTGTTGTATTTATGAATTTTTACATAGCTTGCTCTAATATATATGTACATATATATATAATCGTACTTCCCTCATAAGAGACGAAAACTACAATAGGTAAAAAATTAACTAATATAAACGTTATGTAAACTCCATTTAACGTATTATAGATATGAACTTAATTATAATACAGAGATATAAGAGGTAATTATTAGTGCTTATGTCAAGAGAATCAGCGTATAAAAATATTATATTACATTTTCTTTTATTAAGCAAAAAATAAGAACTTAACGTCAGCTTATTTCATTTGGTTTTTGTCGCCTTCACTGAAACTAATATTAGCTTATATAGATGAACCCTTGACAGATAGATAGCTAGATAGATAGATGAATAGCTAGCTAGATGGATAGATAGCTAGATGGATAGATAGCTAAATGGATAGATGGATAGATAGCTAGATGGATAGATAGCTAAATGGATAGATGGCTAGATAGCTAGATGGATAGATGGCTAGATAGCTAGATGGATAGAGAGAGACAGACAGAGACATAAATATCAGACACTGACTACTATTTGACTGGTGGTAATATCAACATGTAGTTAACATTAACAGTAATATAAGTTGTTTCACCTGAAGGATGTCTCTCCCTGCGGCAGGTGTGGGAGGTGAGGGGATGGAGGGACTGTGTGTCAACGGTGTGGTGCAACACACTATCTACGACTCTACGGGCAGGTACCGAGGCTTCGCTCACCTACAGCAGGTTAGTGACTCAGGCCGGCGTCCTCCAGGGCATTATTTATATTAATCTCTCATTTTCAATTTGAATTTCTCGCTATCCTTCAGCAGTCGCCCCATCTCTACCCATTATATTTCGTGTTTCATTATTGTTTAGGTAATAGAGCTTTTGTCACTAACTGCATTTAGTAACACTTGAAAAACACCTCACGTGAGAAACTCATCCATGAGTCAGGTCATTAAGGACGGGTATTGGTCTGATTATACATCTTAGCTTAGCCAAGATAGTTTAAATAGTATATATATATATATATATATATATATATATATATATATATATATATATATATATATATATATATATATATATATATATATATATATATGACCTCACTGTTCATGAGTATTAATGAGAAACTCTGCTGCAGTTACTCCAGGAAGTAATTTGCATCAGAAATTTGTTAATATCCGCCGCTGGCAAAATACTTCAGGGATATACTGTATGATTCAGCCCAGAGCGCCGGGGTGACCTCTGAAAGGCTTTGGCAATGGCGAATTCTGATAGTCTCTGTTATTATTGCTCTTTATTATAAGTGTTGGTTTATTGAGCTGAGATTACTCTCTCTCTCTCTCTCTCTCTCTCTCTCTCTCTCTCTCTCACACCATCTTCCTCGCTACGTCTCATCTCCTCTGCTGGTCTTTGTCTTCATAGAATCTTTTCAAGGGTAACAGAGCTTAAATTTTTATGTTGTCTAGACAGAAAGAGAGAGCAAAAACTGCGACCCAAAATCTTCTTCAGAAAACCTTAATAAAATTTCCGAGACAAGAGAAGTGAAATTGAGGTCACTTTGCAATTACTGTTGTGAGGCTGGTGTTGTTTTATTTTGGCTTGTGTGGTGAAGATCGTTGGTGTGAAAAGCTTGTCTCTCTCTCTCTCTCTCTCTCTCTCTCTCTCTCTCTCTCTCTCTCTCTCTCACACACAAGTGCCTCACCATCGCCACAACACATCCCTCCACCTCTGCTCCTTCCATTAACACCCCAAACCCTTTAACCTTGCAGGGCGACACCTACCAGACCAACTGCATGATCACCACCACTACCGCTGCGACCGCTTCTGCTGCTGGGGCCAAACCCGAGCCTCCTGCAGCGTACAGCAAGTTCTCCCTCTCTAGGAAAGGAAGATCCTCCTCTTCTGCCTCCTCGGCCGCCACTCCTTCGTCAGGCGATGCGTTGAGCAAAGGCGCCAAGGATGTGATGAACGGCAGAAGAGGGACGAAAGGAGGAGAAGGAGCCAATGGAAGAGGAGGAGGTGATGGAAGTGGAAGGGGAACAGCGAAAGGAGGAGGTGGTGGAGATGCAGACGAAGGCAACGAAGGAGCGGGGAAGAAGTCAGAGGCCCCCTGGCGGAGGGTCATCAGCCAACTGACCAGCCCACACGAGTCGAAATTCTTTGAGGTGTGGAAGATTGCCGCTACCAGACAATCCCGCCAGACAGAGTCCACCGAAAGCGTCTTATAAGAGTAACGGAGTAGAAGAGGAGGAGGAGGAAAAGGAAGAAAATGAAGAAGAGAAGAAGTAAGAGGAGTGTGGGAAGGACAGAGATATATGTTGACAATTTTAGAGAGAGAGAGAGAGAGAGAGAGAGAGAGAGAGAGAGAGAGAAGAGGAGAAGTAAGAGGATTTGTAGGAGGGACAGAGGGAATATATAGACAGTTATAGAGAAAGAAAGGGAAGAGAGAAGATGGAGTGGAGGAGTGGAGGAAAAAATAAGTGAGAATGCCCGAGAGTATCAGGTTGGAGCGGAGAGAAAGAAAGAGAAATTAGGAAGCAGAAAAAGAGAAATGAAAGAGATACTTACAGACAGACAGAGAGGCAGACAGACAGATAGACGGATGATGGTGAAAGATAAATGATCGAATAGACAAGACAAAGATACTGAGAGACAGAAAGGAATAAAAACAGGCAAATTAATAAACAGATGGCTAACTAGATAGATGCATAGATAATAACATAGATAACGAGATAGACAGGAAAGAGACAGATGAAGGAAGAGGCAGAGTGACAGAAAAGAGAACAGGGTAAATGGCGAAAAAAAAACAGAAAAGGAAGAACGAGAGAATTAGAGAATGATAGTGAGATAATTATAGACATGCCGACAGACAGACAGACAGACAGACAGACAGACAGACAAGTAGAGCCGAGAAACTACAAAAAAAAGTGACAAAGACAAAAGATAGGCAACAGAGATCAGAATTATATTTATAAATAGTGACCAAATACTACTACTAATAATGCCTGCTGAAGCTGCTAAGACTGGCAGTTGTGTGGGTGTGTTCCTATAATGGGTGTTGACGCTGGTTGACCCTCAGAGGCAGCCACCGTGTTCATATACCCCTGAGGCTCTGTGTAGGTTTTCCATATATTATATTTTTGTCAGATGAGATTTTTTTATACTCTAATTTAATTTTCTTGATCGTAATGAAGTAATCGTGGACACAATTTTTTCTAATTAACTCGTAAGTGAAAATAACAAAATGTAAAAAAATATATTTGAGGGTAATTAAATTTTTAATTGCTAGATGGATTTTATTTTTTAATTTATTCTTCATTCAATAAAGTGAAGAAATAACCAAGGGACGAAGAAATATGCTGAGTCATCATGATGTTATTTCTCTAATGCCCCCCCCCCCCAAAAAAAATTATAAAAGTTTCTAAGGGTTAATGTCATAGAAGATATTACTAATGAATTTATTGCTCTTCTCCACTAAAACTTTCCTCTAAACGTTAAAAAAAAATAATATTAAAATCATAAATGGATGGAGTGACATGCCGTATCATAAATGCTCCTTGTTGTGTATTTGTAAATATATGTGCCAAAGTAACATGTAATAAAACATGTGGCTGAGCACTAACACGTGTTCAGCCATAACATAGCCTGATGTCTCTGTGTTTGTTTACCCTTGTTACTACTCACACCTCCCCACCCTGACCTCTACTAACGCCTGACACCTGAAGCCTGACACTAACACCTGACGTTTGTCCACTGACCCTGACATCCGACGCCTAACCTCTGACACCTGACTACTGACCTTGACCCTGACACTCTATCCCTGACAATTGACCATGACCTGTGACGCCTGACCCCTAGTGCCTGACCATGATACCTGATGCCTGACCAGGTTAATGAAAATTTATCCTACTTGTTGATATACCTACTCATAGTGTTACCTAAATGATATTGGTGACATGAAATTGTGAATCTACCTAACCCAACCCAACCCAACCCAACCCAACCCAACCCAACCCAACCCAATCCAACCCAAGCCAGCTTAACCTAACCATGCCTCCATCGTCTCCAAAATAAAGACACACAAGACGGTACTCAATAAATCGGTGACCTAGTATGGGTCCACTACAAGAGAGATGCAAAAAATAAAGAAGGAAAACAAGAAAAGATAAATCTAATCTAATCTTAACTACTCGAGTACGTTTGGGTGCTGGTATAGAAATTAAATTGTGTTTTAGAATTAGGTAAGATGGTATGTCCGTGAACCTCAAGATGCGAGGAATATCCAGTATATAAAACTATATAAAACTCAGGTGTATATACAAGGGATATTTGGGAGTGTAAAGTCAAGGTATATATATGCTGAGAGGGAGTGAGAGTGATAGGGAGTGAGAGGGCAAGAGAAGCAGAGGAATACTGAGAGGTGAGACTTAATATATGCAGAAGCCTTAGACGCCAGAGAGAGAGAGAGAGAGAGAGAGAGAGAGAGAGAGAGAGAGAGAGAGAATAATCCCTTGAAAAACACACACAGGCTGGAGCTCTGACATGACACCTGGAAGATGTGACACACACACACAAACACACACACACACACACACACACACACACACACACACACACACCAAGACAAGATTATGTCCTAAGGGAAGAAAGATAGAAGATTAAAAATAAAGAAGAAATGAAGTAGGAATGAAGAGGAAAATTGAAGATGACGAGGAATGATGGATAAATGACTTAGTAATTGTTAAGAAAGAGGAGATAGGAAGTGAGAAGGAATTTATTAAAGAAGAGAATAGATAAAGATACATAAATAAAGTAGACCACCATCATTATCTCATCACTATCATCATCACCAGCACCACTATCACCCTCTCACCATCATCACCATCTCATCAACACTACCACTATCACCATCTCACCAAAAACGAACACCATAATCACACCACCATCACCATCTTCTCAACACCATCACTATCATAATTACCATCATCATCACACCACCATCACTATCTCAACACCATCATCATCTCACCACCACCATCATCATCATCACACCATCTCACCATTATCACCATCACTAACCAAGGTCAAACATGAACCTGAGTGATCCATCTTAAAGAACTGCCCAAAATACTTCACCTTAACCCACCCAACATCCATCAGTGTCTAAATCGAGCAAGGGAAGCGAGCGTCCGAATAAGCGAATGGCCGGATAAGCGAGTTGCCGGCTAAGTGAGTGTACGGATAAGCGGGTGTCCAGATGAAGCCTCACTTAGATCAGAACGTTAACTATTCCCTAACTACCTTACTTTACCAACGACAAGATGACGGGCGGTTGGTTAAGGTCGCGTAGAAGTTAAGGAAACATAAGCATAAGTAAGTTACCTGTGAACCTGAGTTAGGATGAAGGTATTGGTGTATAGGAGTTACCTGGGTGCTGAGGTGAGAGTGAGGAATGATCACTCGGTGGTATATTGGCAAGTGACTCTCTCTCTCTCTCTCTCTCTCTCTCTCTCTCTCTCTCTCTCTCTCTCTCTCTCTCTCTCTCTCTCTCTCTCTCTCTCTCTCTAATATGCAATGCAGACTCTCAAGTGATCCCTCTTATCTTTTATGAAAAATTTCCATCGTCTTTTTATCCATCTGCAGAATTGAGTTGCAGAAGAAAAACACAAGAAAATGTATTCTGTGGTGAGTCAGTGAGGAGAGAGAGAGAGAGAGAGAGAGAGAGAGAGAGGTAAGGTATTCATATTCACAGTTAAGTGTTTGGGTTCACCTAAGTATTAGTCCCCCGGGTTATTCAGCTTAACATTAACTATCCTAATGCTAACCTAACCTAATCTAATTGACACTTAACCAAACCTAAGCCTACCTAAACTAACCTAACCCAATCTAAATCACACTTAACGTAACCTAAGCCTACCTAAACTAACCTAACCCAATCTAAATCACACTTAACGTAACCTAACTTACCCTAACCCTCTTTAACATAACCTAACCTAACTTAATCTAAATCACACTTAATCTAACTTAGCCTAGTCTAACCTAACCTAACCTAACTTTAACAAAACAAATACAGGGATGTTTTAAATACAAGCTAAAAAAAAAAAAAAAAACATGTACCCTGAGTGAGTTAAAACAACAACAACATAAAGAACTCCGTATTTTATCAACAAACAAGAAGAATCAAACCTAACAGTGAGACTCTCGGCAGACGACACCGATCGGGGCCTAACAGTGAGACTCTCGGCAGACGACACACCGATCGGGGCCTAACAGTGAGACTCTCGGCAGACGACACACCGATCGGGGCCTAACAGTGAGACTCTCGGCAGACGACACACCGATCGGGGCCTAACAGTGAGACTCTCGGCAGACGACACACCGATCGGGGCCTAACAGTGAGACTCTCGGCAGACGACACACCGATCGGGGGATAGAAGCTTTCCTCCTTCGTCTCTTCCTTGCTCAACGAAGACTCATTATAACTTTGTAGTCATGTTCTGCCTGGAAGGAACCGATTAACTGTAATTAGATACAATTTCTATATAATCAGGACGCCCCACGTAATTGGCACTGATTAGATAACTCATACATTAAATCAGGTGTAGGAAAATTGGTCTGTGGTGTGGAGAGAGAGAGAGAGAGAGAGAGAGAGAGACTATTATCAAGATATCATGTCTCTCTCTCTCTCTCTCTCTCTCTCTCTCTCTCTCCACACACACACACACACACACACACACACAACCCAGTGTCTGACTCACGCTCTTTGTCTTACTACATAAATAAAGCAACCTTGAGTCACCCCGAGGAAGGAATAGCTTAATATAACACCAAGTGACAGATGTTCTTACCTGTAATTTGTGTTCCTACATGTAACATATATGTTTCTACCTGTCATTTATGTTTTTGCCTGTAATTTATATGTTTTCACCTGTAATTTATACGTTCTTACCTGTAATTTATACGTTCCTACCTGTAATTTATATGTTGCAACCTGTAATTTATTTGTTCCTACTTGTAATTTATATGTTCTTACCTGTAATTTATATGTTCCTACCTGTAATTTATATGTTCTTACTTGTACCTGTAATTTAGAGTATACCTGTCTGTGTGGCTGCAGACCTCAACTTCTTAATCTCAACTTTTATGTTCTGTCAGAATCATTGATATATTTCGATCTAAACTTTTTTATTCCAAGTTAAAAAAAAAAAGATTGTGTAAAAGAACCCAAACTCACATATGCTTCTTGTTTATACTGAGAGACGATTTTTAAATAGCAATGCAATGTGGTGTTTGGATAGCTGGGCACCGTTTTCCCTTAGTCGCGTCAGTACCTGGGGTCAGTAAGTTAGTTAATGATCTCAGTGACCTCTACCTCTGGGGTCAGTAAATTAGTTAGTGACCTCAGTGATCTCTACCACTAGGGTCAGTAAGTTTGTGACCTTAGTGACCTCTACCTCTGGGGTCAGTAAGCCAGCCAGTGACCTCATTTCCCTCAAGCCGTGAAATTACCTCATCTCATCACCAGTCTCCTCCTGTCCTCCATGATCGTGTCTAGGCTCACCTCATGCCACCTGAGAGAGAGAGAGAGAGAGAGAGAGAGAGAGAGAGAGAGAGAGAGAGAGAGAGAGAGACCATCATTATTCCATTCGACTTTTCTGTAACATTCTCATCTCTTTTTCCTTCCCCCCCTCCTACTCATCATCCTCCTCCTCTTCCTCTTCCCATTTCCCTACCTCCCTCCTCCTCCCAACCTTCCTCGTCTATTCTCCCCACCTTCCACCTCCCCTCTCCCTACCTTCCTCCTCCCTTCTCCCCACCTCCCTCCTCTCTTCTCCCCACCTTCTTCCTCATCTCTCCCTACCTCCCTCCTCTCCACCTTTCTCCTCCTCTCTCCTTACCTTCCTCCTCCCCACCTTCTTCCTCCCCTTTCCCCACCTTCCTTCTCCCCACCTTCTTCCTCCTCTATTCTCCCCTTCTTCAACCTCTCCTCTCCCCAACCATAAAGCTCAATCAGGTTGATGGGTAAGGTAACCACGGCTTCGTGATGTCACCTGGGCGTCAATATTAATTGTCTTACCTGGTGGTCCTATCCAGGTAAACATTTTTAGGGGAAGATTAAAAAAAGGAATAAATTAAAAAAAATATAAAGTTAATATATAATGAAGTTAAAGAAAGAATGAGAGATAGAGATGATAATAAATAATAATGAAAAGAAAGATGAAAAGATGGATTAGCAATTAGCATTATTTTAGATATTTTTTGTAGAGAGAGAGAATACTATACCTTAATGACTAATAATTAAAGTCAGGTGAGCATAGAGAGGTTTTGTGTGGGTTAGGTTTATCCACACAACATCCACACCAACTCCACACCACATCTACATCACACCACATCCACACCACACCACTTCCACACCACACCACATTCACACCACACTCACACCGTATTCACATCACACAACACCACACTGCAACACACATCATATCACACCACACCACATGCACACCACACCACACCAAATCCACTTCACACCACACCACATCACACCACATCCACACCATATCCACACCACACTATATCCACACCACACCAAATCCACTTCACACCACACTACATCACACCACACCACTCCACACACCTGGCAACAACACCTGGCTGAGTTACGTCTTACCTGAGGTGATAAAAATGAAAGGAAATGAAGAGAAATGGTGTTCTTTCCTTCTTCTTGTCTTATATATGTCTCCCTCGCCATCTATTTTCGTCTATGTCTGTCTGTTTATGTCTGTGTCTTTCTTTTGTTCTGTCTGTCTGTCTAAATATATGTTTCTTTCTCTGTTTGTCTATGTTTATTTCTCTTTTTACGTCTGTCTGTCTGTTTGTATGTCTGTTTACATTTCTGTCAGTCTGTCTGTCTGTCTGTCTGTCCGTTTACATTTTTGTTAGTTTGTCTGTTTGTCAATCAGTCTGTCTGTGTCTGTCTGTTAAATATCTCAACAAAACAAAACAATATTTAACACAATATACAGTAACTACAAATAAATAAATAAAAAAAATCCTTCGAGAATGCAGAAGTAAAGTCAAGCTCGCAGAGAGACAAGCCAACAGCGAGAGAACGTCAAAGCTAAGCAAGATAAAAGCTGCTCTTAAGCTTTAGCTGGAACGAAAAAGATACTCAAGCTGACCAAGGACTTACAAGCCTCAGAAGAATTTGGATAGCAAGTGAGAGAAAAGAGAGAAAGTCGGAGCTAAGTCTTTTTCGTTCACTTGTCTTTCATCTTCAGGATGTAAGGTTCACTCTAATGACATTTATCTGAGAGAGAGAGAGAGAGAGAGAGAGAGAGAGAGAGAGAGAGAGAGAGAGAGAGAGAGAGTCGGTATCGTAAATTATTAAACTGTTACTTTTTCTCTTTCTCTCACTTCACACACTCATTAAAATCTTCCTTCAATATTTTTTCATCCTCTTCCTATTATTAGTAAAGGTACCGGAAATAAAAATAATAATACTAATAATAATAATAATAATAATAATAATAATAATAATAATAATAATAATAATAATAACAATAATAATAATAATAATAATAATAATAATAATAATAATAATAATAATAATAATAATAATAATAATAATAATAATAATAATAATAATAATAATAATAATAATAATAATTAATATGCACTTGTGTTCAACCATCAATCTAGCATCAATATATAACACAAAATAACACTAACTAATACACTATTTATGATACTTCAAAACTTATCGAGTTATCTTAAGAGTACAAGAACCATTCCGTAATGAATTAGATAACTTACGATAACAATAAAGAGTCAGACATGTTATTTTCACTGTCAGATATAAAGAAAAAACATAAAAATTGTATCTTGTCTGAGAAGCGCCTGTGGTATTTGGTCTTAACACAAGATGATTAAAATACGAGGAATATCATCACAGGTAAAGATGTCAGTCTAAGTCAATTATTAAGAACTATTTTTTAACGCGTGGTGCGGCGGGATGGTGTGGTGTGGCGGGATGGTGTGTGGGATGATTGTGGTGTGGCAGAATGGTGTAGTTTGATGGGATGGGTGGTGTGGCGGGATGGTGTGTGTGGCGGGATGGTGTGTGATGGGATGGTGTGGTGTGATAGGATGGTGTGGTGTGGCGGATGGTGTGTGGCGGGATGGTGTGTGATGGGATGGTGATGTGTGGCGGATGGTGTGGGGTGGTGTGTGGCGGGATGGTGTGGTGTGATGGGATGGTGTGGTGTGGCAGGAATGGTGTGGTTTGATGGGATGGTATGGTGTGGCGGGATGGTGTGGCAGGATGGTGTGGTGTGATGGGATGGTGTGGTGTGATAGGATGGTGTGGTGTGGCGGATGGTGTGGTGGTGGGATGGTGTGGGATGTGTGTGGGATGGTGTGGTGTGGGATGGTGTGGTGTGATGGGATGGTGTGGTGATGGGATGGGTGGTGTGGCAGGAATGGTGTAGTTTGAATGGTGTGGTGATGGGATGGTGTGGTGTGATGGGATGGTGTGGTGTGATGGGATGGTGTGGTGTGGCAGGAATGGTGTAGTTTGATGGGATGGTGTGTGTGGGGATGGTGTGGTGTGGCGGGATGGTGTGGTGTGATGGGATGGTGTGGTGGGAAGGGATGGTGGGATGTGGTGATGGGATGGTGGGTGGTGGATGGTGTGGTGTGATGGGTGGTGTGGTGTGGTGTGATGGGATGGTGTGGTGTGGCAGGAATGGTGTAGTTTGATGGGATGGTGTGTGTGATGTGATGGGATGGTGTGGTGTGGTGTGGCAGGAATGTGTAGTTTGATGGGATGGTGTGGTGTGATGTGATGTGATAGTGTGATGGGATGGTGTGGTGTGATGTGATGGTATGGTGTGATGGGATGTGTGTGGCAGGAATGGTGTAGTTTGATGGGATGGTGTGGTGTGGCGGATGGGTGTGTGATGGATGGTGTGGTATGATGTGATGGTGTGGTGTAGTGTGGCAGGAATGGTGTAGTTTGATGGGATGATGTGTGTGTGTGATGTGATGGTGTGTGTGACAGGATGGTGTGGTGTGACGGGAAGGTGTGGTGACGGGATGGTGTGGTGTGACGGGATGGTGTGGTGTGGTGTGTGGTGTGTGATGGTGGTGATGGGATGGGTGTGATGGGATATGTGGTGTGATGGGATGGTGTGGTGTGGCGGATGTATATGTGTGACGGTATAGTGTGGGATGAATGGTGTGGTGGGATGGTGTGGTGTGACGGCATGGTGTGGTGTGATGGGATGGTGTGGTGTGATGATGGTGTGCTGTGATGGAATGGTGTGGTGTGGTGTGACAGGATGGTGTGGTGTGATGGGATAGTGTGGTGTGACGGTGTGATGTGACGGATGGTGGTGTGGTGGGATGGTGTGGTGATGGTGTGGCGTGGTGTGACGGGATGGTGTGGTGTGACAAGATAATGGGTGTGACGGCATGGTGTGTGTGACGGTATGGTGTGGTGACGGATGGTGTGTGGATGGTGTGGTGTGACGGCATGGTGTGGTGTGACAGGATGGTGTGATGTGATGGTGTGCTGTGATGGAATGGTGTGGTGGGATGATGTGGTGTGACGGGATGGTGTGGTGTAATGGGATGGTGTGGTGTGACGGTATGGTGGTGTGACGGGATGGTATGGTGTAGTGGGATGGTGTGGTGTGATGTTGTGGTGTGGTTTGACGGGATGGTGTGGTGTGACAGGATGGTGTGGTGTGACGGCATGGTGTGGTGTGGCGGTATGGTGTGGTGAGATGGGATGGTGTAGTGTGATGGGATGGTGTGGTGTGACGGGATGGTCTGGTGGGATGGTGTGGTGTTACGGGATGGTGTGGTGTTACGGGAACATATGGTGTGATGGGATGGTGTGGTGTGATGGAATGATGTGGCAGGAATGGAGTGGTGTGACGCGATGATGTGGTGTGACGGTATACAGAGCTACAGGCCAACTTAAAACTCAGTGACTTCGTATTTTTGTTTTTGTCTATAAGAAGGTGGAGAAGGACCTTGGCGAGTCTTGACGCTGCTTATGCTCGAGTTTGAATCATTATAAGTGTGTGCTCGTAGGGTGGAGGAGGAGGTAAGCGTCTTAGAAACTGTTCAACTTTAAGAGAGATGTACTGGCGGCTTAACTTTGGGTGTATGTTCGTGTGTTACTCACACACACACTTACTTACCTGCTTGCTTGCTTATGGCAGTCCATCGAAGTCGATGACGACGTTACTCCAGATGAAATGATTGATGAGTTATGTGTTATTCCTCTGATGCCACCGTAGATGACTATGGAGTCCAATCCTGGAGGCGCAGATCTTGTTGCATATATGACAGGGATGTTGTTCATTGAGAGGAATTATGTCTTGAGCCCTCTGATGTCGTTGGGCTCGTTTAGTAGCTCTCTTTTGGTTCGGTGAGGTCTCAAGTGTTTCCGCTCCTCTATGGCATGTTGAGCGCCATAAGGAACGGTCTGAGGCTAGTTGCTCCAGTGAATTTGGTTGTATATTACAGTACTTGAGTAGAGTTTTAGAGAGGTCCTTTTATCTCTTTTTCTGTCCTCCAGCCAAGCGGTTTCCATGTGAGAGCTTGCCAAATAAAATTTGTCTTGGAAGCCGGTGGTCTGGTATCCTGACCAAGCCAGCGCAAGTGTCTTTTGGCTAGCATGGTATCAATGCTGGTTGTGTTTGAGCGACGTTATAGTTCTTCACGAGTCACTCTATCTTCCCAGGATATTCCAAATATACGCTTAAGGCATCTAGTGTGGAAGTTTTCCAGCATTTGGATATGGCGTCTGTAAGGCGTCCAGGTTTCTGAGGCATATAATAATGTAGATATACAGACCGCTAGATAAACTGCAGTCTTCGTTCCATATTTCAGGTCATTGTTGAGGAAGACTCTTGTTCTCAAACGTCTAAATGCAGCTGAGGCTGAATTTATTTTGGTTTGAATTTCCATATCCAGTGAGCAGGTGGGTGTGAGAGTGCTACCAGGGTACTTAAACTGGTTTACTATTTTGATAGGATCTCCATTACTGTAGAATTGTGGTGCTTCTATTGGTGGAACAATGGGCTGGACAAAAATCTCAGACTTTTGGGTGTTAATTTTCAAACCAAGCGAGCTGTAAATACCTGAGATCACGTCCAGTGCACGTTGCATAGATTCTCTGTTATATGTCATTATTGCACAGACATCTGCATACTGTAGTTCTATGACCTGAGTTGTTAAGGTCTTTGTGTAGGCTTCCAGACGTTTAATATTAAAAAGGCTACCGCCAAGACGGTACCGTATGCCCACACCTGCGTCAGGCCCAAGGGCAATATGTGAGCGTTGTGCTACAGCCAGCAAAAAGATGTTAAACAACACAGGTGCCAGCACACAGCCATGTTTTAGGCCCATTTGGACACTAAATGGTTGTGACTGCACACCACCCACAAGTACCCGGGCCTGCATTCCATCATGCATCTGGCAGAGGATGTTTAAAAATCTTGGTGGTACACCGACCCTCTCCAACACAGTTCACAAAATTTCTCTGTTACAGTGTTGAAAGCTTTGGAGAGGTCAATGAAGGCAGTGTAAAGTTCTATATTTTACTGTCGACTCTTTTCTTGAATTTGCCTAGCTGCGAAGATCATGTCTATTGTACTGCGATCCTTCCCGAATCCACATTGGGATTCAGGAAGAGTGTTCCCCGTTGGGTGTTGGATAAGACTTGATAACATGATTTTTGACAGGATCTTGCCAGCAACTACAAGGAGGGAGATGCCCCTGCTGTTACCACAGATTGCTTTGTCATCTTTATTCTTATAGATTGTTATGATATTTGCATCTTTCCAATCCTGGGGGATGGTCTCTGTGGCCCATATGGTGAGTAAGAGGCTATAGAGGCACTCAGTCAGATGGGGACCTCCATATTTGTAGAATTCAGCAGGAATGCCGTCAGGTCCAGAGCTCTTGTTGTTGCTGAGCCTTCGTATTGCAGCTTCCACTTTTTGTAGGAGTGGGGCTTCATCCAGGAGGTGCAGGGTCGGCATGGGTGGGATGTTATCCAGTGCTGTAGGTGTTATTGGATTAATTTGATTTAGAAGTGTGCTGAAGTGCTCAGCCCATCTTACTGCAATCATTTGATTTCTTTTGTAGTGTGGTGCCATCTAAAGATCTTACATGTGTGACATTTCTTCTTTGTGGGCCATAAATGGACTTAACTGCCTCATAGAAGCCGTGTGTGTGTTATTGACATCAGCAAAGGCTTGAATTTCTTGTGTTTTTTTTACCCACCAGTCATTTTCCATGCTGCGTAACAGTCTTTGTGTTTCTGACCTGATGTTGGTAAACCGGTCCTTCAGTGTTTTTTTTTTTGAGGATTTGATAGCACTGCATCGTGGGCTAATTTTTTGGTTTTTGAGATCATGGATGGTAGGCGAGTTCTCATCAAACCAGTCCTGATGTCGCTTTTTAGAAAAGCCAAGTGTTTCCATTGCAGCTTCGGTCATGCAGTCTTCAACTCTTTCCAGCCATCTTCCACAGTGCCAGGTTCCATAATTTCATGGGCTGAGAGTTTTTCGATGATCTTGTTTTTTAATGAGTTTGATGTTTCAGGATTACTGAGGGTTTTGATGCTAAGTTTACGACTGGGGGCTTGCCTCAGGTGTTGGGGTCGAATTATCATGCGAATCCTGGATCTTATTAGCCTATGGTCCGTGCCACAGTCTGCACCCCTTATGGCTCTTGTGATTTGCACCTCCTTTAGGTCATCTTGGCGACTAATAACATAGTCAAGGAGGCGCCAGTGGTTTTATCGAGGATGTTTCCATGAGGTCTTGTATTTGGTTTTCATCTGGAACCAGGTGTTAGAGATCGTAAGATTGTATTCTAAACACAGTGTAAGGAGTCGGATTCGGTTGTTGCTCATCTTCCCTACTCCATGCTTGCCCAGAACTTTGTCCCATGTTTCATAGTTTGAGCCAACTCTAGCATTGAAATCACCTAAAAGTAGAATTTTGTCAGTTGGTGGTACATCCGCAAACCTAGTTTCCAATATACTATAGAAGCGGTCCTTTGTTTCTTAATTAGCATCAAGGGTGGGTGCATAAGCACTGAAGATGGTAACATAGCGACCTTTGACCAGAGGGATGTGTTATGTCATGAGCCTTTCGTTAATTCCATTAGGCGTCTCAGGGATGTTGCGAAGGAGTGATGGTTTGACAACGAAACCCACCCCATAGTCACGGCGCATGTCTTCTGGGAGTCCCCTCCAGAAAAAGGTGTAGCCCTCCCCCACTTCCGTCAGCGAGTCCTCCCCACTCAGTCGGGTTTCACTAACAGCAGCAAAATATACCTGTATGTTATATCTCTTGAGCTCATTAGCGACCAGGGCAGTTCTTCTCCTTGGTCTTTCTGACATTCCAGGTAGCAATATTAAGTTCGTTCTTAATCTGATTATTTTGATTGTTTTGACTGCATTTTGGGATGACTCGACGGCTGCAGCGGGCCGCCCGAGCAAGAGTCAGACAGCATTTGTTTAGGATCATCTTTTTTAGGTCCCTCCGTTAGGAAGCAGTTGGGATCTGCTTGCCATGATGGAAGCTGCCTACATGCAGGTCGGAGCTAAACACTTCCAGTTACATCCTTGACCTGCGCCCCCCACTCGTTCCCATCGCCGTAGGTCTTTTCGAGATGATGATGAGATGATGAGGGTGATTGGAGCAAAGGGCCTGCACAATGAGTGGATTTTGAGTGAGGATAATGAAGCGCAAAACACCACTCCCACTACCTTGGCCTCCCCCAGCAACTGACAGTGGCATAAGAGACCCATGGCACACGATATAATTTATAAGCTAGTGATCATATGGATAAGCCTTGCAGTAGCTTATAACAAACTCAGAACTATTCAAATATATCCACCTGTGTGAAATCATCTACCTGACTTAAGGTGCTTAATGACATGATTCCTCGGTGATCAAATGAACCCAAACAAAATAATAATCGTCTCTATAATTTGGAGTCTTAAGAAATTCCTCTCAAAATTTCCATTCATCTGCGAGAATATTTAATATGATTTTAACCCCTTGAGTGCTATGACTTAATCCTTGCTCTAAGATCACAGTAATCCAAGGTTTATGATACAGTGCTCAATGATTAATTTGCTGTGTTGAAATGGATTGTTATTCTACTTACAAAGTTATAGTACTTAAGGGGTTAAGATATTCTGGTCAATGGTCTCATTAGGGAGTTGATGTAGCACTGAAGAGGTTAAACTTTTAAGACTGTGTGTGTGTGTGTGTGTGTGTTTATATACGGTATGTATGTTTTTATGTATGTATGTATGTATGTATGTATGTCTGTAGTTCATTTGAGTTGCTATGTATTTCACCAGACTTCCTCCTCGCCTCCAACATATTATTGATATCCAATTAATTGCGGTTTTCATCTAATTAGTCTCATTTGGTGCTCAGGTGAATTTATAATTTTGAGCGCAACACCTGAATAACACCTTGTCTTCGGAAAATTTGGATCACATGAAGATTAGCCCCCCAGTATATTTCACCTAACTTAATCTACAGTAATGCAAAGTAATCTAATTTAACCTAATCTAAACTATCTTGCTTAACCTAACCTAACCTAATCTAACCAAATCTAATTTAACCTAACCACTTCAATATCTTTTTTCTCTCCAGTACAAGTGGTGTATCTCTCGAGCATCTACCTATCTATCAGATCTCAGCCTCCAGCGATTCTTTCTGTCATCCTCAGCATCTTTCAGCTATACTCCCAGACTCTGAATTATATAAGAATTCTTAAAATATTCCTTCAAAGACTGAAATTATATAATCTAGTATACCATCATATATCTCTTCTATATTTTCACAAGTATCTTTTGTTATATACTTAACTCTTCTACGCTGACCTTTATATTTTCATGTCATAAATTCACATTTTTTTCTCTATACAAAATATTCGTCCGTGTAATGTTGTCTGAGTAAACGTTTGTATATAAGAATCATGCATGAATTACTGAGTTTTAATTGTAGTGATGTATCCAGTATAGTGTAGCGGCGCCAGTGTCCCTGTGTGAAGAGGTGTCCTGGTGTCTGATAATCATGAATTACATAAATTTCCTTGTACTATGTTATTTGTAAGGCCTTAACACTCATATTGATATTTTGTCCATATAAGAAGCATTTATGTGTATATCATTAATATTGTGTGTGTGTGTGTGTGTGTGTGTGTGTGTGTGTGTGTGTGTGTGTGTGTGTGTGTGTGTGTTGAGAGAGATAAACACACATCTAAGAGAAGATCATGACATAAGAGGTGAGAGTATCCACGTGAGGAGCTGAATTGTGAGTTATGTTTCTCGTGAGGGAGGAGATGCTATTGGGGTGTTTGGAGAGAGGGAGGAAGTAGGACATGGGGAATGGGAGGAAGCAGGGAGAGGGGAGAGGGAAGAAAGGGAGGAGTGAATGGGCGAGAGGGGGAAAGAGGGAGTTGGGGAGGGGGGGGAAGGAGGAAAGTGAAGAGGAGAGAGGAGAGGGGAAGAGGGAGTGAGAGAGGGATAAAGGAGATAAAGACGGTGGAAGAGAAACGGAATGGGGAAGGAAGGAGGGGAAAGAAGATACATGACGGAGAGAGAGAGAGGGAAGACGGAGAGGGAGAGGGAAGACAGACAGACAGACAGACAGACAGATACCATCCCTTCCAGCCTGCCACTTGAGTAAGACTTGAGGTTTTCTTCTCACAAAGGACCAAGAGAAACAATTTCTAACCCTCCTGAGGCATGAAGCAACTCGACCAGGAAACAGTTTTATACAGTGGCCGTCAAGACACACACTCAGCCTCATGAGAGCTAATATAAAAGAGAGAAGAATGTATAGATGTGTATGTTGTATTAAAATGTTATCTAGAAGTTGTATGATGGTGTATAATTGTATGTATAATGAAACCCCATCTAACGAACTATAAAGGGATGAAAGTCCGCTATGTTGAGGATCCGTTATAGTATGAAACCTCTAATTAACGGATTATATGGAGGGGAAAATCCATTATATCGAGGGTCCGTTATATGTAAAACCTCCACATAACGATTTATATAGAGATGAAAATCCGTTATAGCGAAGATCAGTTAGAGCATGAAACCCCCAGCTAACGGACTATACAAAGAGAATAGTCTGTTATATAGAGGTTTCACTATAAGGGAATTATATATCAGGCTCACGCTATAGTCTCATCTCGGTGAATTTAGTGATATAAAAATCTGGGAATTGTTGAGTTGAAAGAGTATGTGAAACGTGGGTGGTGGTGACCGGAGTATACATGGATATTACCGTCTGACCATGTATACCGTATGTATTATATATGTATCTCTACGACAACATATACATTAGTGAAAGAACCGTTACCTTATACTAATACCTTATACTACCATAGGTGAAACTATAGCGTGAGACTGATATATAATTCCCATATAGTGAAACTTCTATCATGCATAGTCAGGGAATTATTATCTGACTATGCATTAAATATTTCACTCACACCTCCCCTCCCCCCCAGGTTTGTAGTGGTGTAATATAACCTGGATATAATAAAGTGTTTCATCTCCTGGATACTGCAACAACTTATGAAGCTTTTAAAGGAATATCACACACACACACACACACACACACACACAGAGGGCAGGTGAGTGCCAGGTAAGTGTTTTCAGAAGTACTGAAACTAAGTCTTGTAAATTATTCTATAATTAGTCTCGACCTCCCGCAGGGCGCTGGAGCTATTGTTTTCGCTCTACCATTATGTGTGTGAGAGAGAGAGAGAGAGAGAGAGAGAGAGAGAGAGAGAGAGAGAGAGAGAGAGAGGAATGTGCGTATGTTTCCATGTAAGTGCGCGTGTGTGTGTATGTTCTTATGTATGTGCGTGTGTATGTGTGTGCTTCTGTATGTGAATATACAATTATGAAGAAAGAAACAAAGAGAGACATAAGATGAGGAGAAACATAGGAAGAATTACATGTTAACTCTAATGGCGATAAAATAGAGAAGTGGAATGTGTCAAATGTGTAGGTGTGGATGAGTCAGTAAAGGGAGAGACGATGATAATTATAAACAACTGAGGAAGGGAAGGGAAGGGAAGGGAAGGGAAGGGAAGGGAAGGGAAGGGAAGGGAAGGGAAGGGAAGGGAAAGGAAGGGAAGGGAAGGGAAGCAACATTCAATCCTTCCTCAAGCATTAATGAAGAAGTTTTACGCCAGCAAAAATTACATAATATATACTACAGACAGCTATATATACAGTAAATCGAAAAAGAGTAATATAATTGACTAGAACTATATAAAGAAAATAAAAGACTATATAGTATAGAATAAACCATAGGATCCAATCGTAACTAGGGACCTAATCCTGACTAAATAAAAGATTCAACTCCTTCTACTACTTCCTAACGGGATAGATGGGAGGGGAGGCAGGGGGGGGGGGTGGTAGTGTCCCAAGAGAGTGATAAAGAATGGTGGTTTTTTGTGGACCAGTAGCGGAGGCGGTGGTGGTGGCGGAGGCGGTGGTGGTGGTGGTGGTGGTCACAGACTGTGGTAAGGAAGTCACTCTATCTTACTCAATGTTTACTTGCCGTGTCGTCTCAGGTGTAGGAGAGATTTAAAAGCGATATAGAGAGGAGAGCAGACCAGATCCCCAGGTATTATTTGTATATTTGGTATTCTCGTTACACCTGGAGCTCTGATGTTATATTAGTGTATACAGTAGTTCAGGTTTCACTATTATTATTTGTTTTTACGTTTTGTTGCATATATTAATGCATTATACTGTATACATATTTAACAATGTATTTTTTGTAATTATTTCTATATTATACGTATTAACTATATATATATATATTTTTTTTTTTTACCTGACTTTACTGACTAGTCACGTCGCCCTTTCTCTTAAGCTCCTTTGCGTTTGTGGTGGTGATGGTGTGCACATTAGTGGATGTCATGTTTATGACCTTACTTCATGTTTAGTAAGGTCACCCTGTGTACTTAAGCCTCTCTCTCTCCATGTAATTCAGTTGCCTCTGAAGATGTCTTGAATAAAGACGAAAGCTAAGGCGCTCCATTGTTTCCATTTTCCCCGTGTGATTTTATCACGATTTATCTTATCCACGTTTTCATTGTGGATCTACATGAAATATATATATATATATATATATATATATATATATATATATATATATATATATATATATATATATATATATATATATATATATATATATATATATATATATATAAAACTTTTATTACAGATACTGCGTCTGGTAACGAATACAAACATACATACCGTAATATCCTTCATTTAGCCATACAAAAACACACACGATATAACTAACCAGAGTAAGTGTGGCTTTAATACACCTAGTATGGTATACACACCACGCGCTGTATAAGACACGACATACAGCGTGTAGTGGTCACATTACACGGAGCCAAGACCAAAACAAAGACCCATTACACCTGTTGTTCATCGTGGTGGTCGAGAAGACGTACTTGTGGGTCAATGTTTCTCGTTCGTGTGATACTGTTCCGTGTTGATGATATAAAGTTGAGTTTATATATCACGTGGATGTTTATATTGATGCACATATATACGCATATACAAACAAACACACACACACTAGCAGGGTTTGGTAGTGGACTACTGCACCATCCTCGTCATCGCCACCTACTGTCACCTGCAGTCCCCCGCCCACCTCGCACAGCCCTCCACTACAACAAAATTCAGCCCCTAAGAGCCCACACTGACAGATACAAGAGTAGCACCATCCCATCTATTGTTAAAATAATAAACAGCTCCTGATTTATGTACTGTACAGCCCTGTAAATGTATTGAACGTATATCATTATGTCTAAATCACATGTAAGTTTGTATATTTTCAGCCACCGGCTGCAACTCCATTAATAAGCCATTTACTATTATTATTATTTATTATTATTACAGACACAGGTACAAATACACGCATATACACACAGGTAGATACATATATAAACACGAAAATATATATCTAACCCCAATACTACTATACTCAACAGCATATAACACACAAACATAGACACCTATACTGTACTAATACACAAAGGGATATATACAGGCACAATTAACCTTATAATTTATCACCACAAATACCTCTAACGTCATAAAGGGAATAACTTACACTATTTAATCTGTGCCTCGCATGTGACCTCTGAATGACTCACGAGTAACCGGTCTCTCGCTATGTTAATCCTCAGTCATCAGAGACAATATCCCTCACTCACGAAATACGGAAGAGGGGATACCATCATACAGTCAACCGAGTGAACAACGCAGGTGGACCCTGTTGCAATGGCAATGTACGCAATAGGCCTATCCGTGCTCCAACACGCACTAAAATTTTAAACAACTGAGGTCAAGCAAGTGGCGTACGCTGACGACCTTACATGAGCAGGAAAAGTGGAGGACATAAAAAAATGGTGGGACCTGGTAACATCACGAGGCCCACAAATAGGGTACCACCCAAACGCCAGTAAGTCCTTCTTTATTATGAAGCCAGAACATTATGAACGGGTAATGGAGGTGTTCGGTGGAAGTGAGGTCAAAATAACAAAGAATGGCCAAAGACACCTAGGCGCAGTAATCGGCACGACGGACTTCAAGACCGAGTACGTAACGGGAAAGGTGATTGAGTGGGTTAGAGAAATCCAAGCTCTGTCTGAGATTGCTAACACAGAGCCACATGCGGCTTTTGCGGCATTCACCCATGGAGTCAAGCATCGTTGGAGCTACCTGATGCGCACTATCCCTGATATTGATCCCCTCCTCCATACTCTAGAAGAAGCTATCAGCATCAATTTCATTCCCAAATTAGTGAAACACCCTCACTTAACCCCTGCAGAAAGATCACTCCTTGTACTGCCACCGAGACTGGGAGGAATGGGACTAACCAATCCAGAGGAGATTGCTGCCACTGAGCATCAAAACTCAGTTAAGCTCACGGCAGCACTCACGGACCACAAATAGCTCAGAACGCAACAGGGGAGGTGGATACCAGTGAAGTAAACAAGATTCGAAGGTCCATTACGACAGAACGACAGGACTGCCAAAGTGATAAGTTGTAGCAACTGTTGTTGCAAGTACCAGAGAATTTGAAATAAAAAAGTAGCTATAGCGCAGGAGGTGGGCGCCTCGAACTGGTTAACTACGTTACCGATAAGGGCAAATGGTTTCAGTCTCAATAAACAAGAAGTTACAGATGCCAATGCTCTAAGGTATGGTCGGCCAGTAGAAGGTTTGCCCTCCCAATGCGTGTGTGGCTCTTCCTATGACGTCGATCACGCCATGGTGTGCAAGAAAGGGGGCTTCATATGCATGAGGCATGACGAAGTAAGGGACCTCACAGCAAATATGTTGAAGGAAATCTGCCGGGATGTCATGGTAGAACCGACCCTCCTTCCTTTGGATGGTGAGATCTTCCAACATAGGACTTCAAACACATCTAACGAAGCCCGAGTTGACGTCAGTGCTCGAGGATTCTGGACGCTGGGACAGCGAGCTTTCTTCGACATCAGGATTTTTGATCCCATGGCCGCATGTCACCATAACTTAGCTCTCGATGCTGCACACAGGAGGAACGAGAACGACAAGATAAGGGCATATGGGGAGAGAATTCAAAACGTTGATCAAGGCAGCTTGACTCCTCTAGTGTTCACAACCTCTGGTGGGATGGGACCAAGTGCAAGATGCTTCTACGCCAGACTCGCGGAGGTGCTATCTGAACAGAAGCAGCAGCCCAGAAGTTATGTTACAGCCTGGATGAAATGTCGACTGTCCTTCTCTCTCCTTAGGTCGGCTTTGTTCTGCCTCAGGGGAACAAGAGCATCGGCCCCAAAGCCGACAACAGTTGCGGATATTGACTATGAGGCAACAGTCACTGAATGCCGCATAGATGTGTGGCTCAACTAACTCAACACAGCTAGGATAGCTACTTATGAATTAGGATATTTAACTTTAAGGTAATAAAATGGTGGCGAAGGTGTGGCTATAAAGGGAGGATGTAGGCCATTAAAAAAAAGTAGTAATAGTTATTGTAGTAAAGTAGGAGTAATAATAATAACAATAACATATACCGTTCATGCCTAAAGCAAACGTTCAGTTAAGGTATATAATATTTATCTTATAAGCCAGTCGTTCCAACTCTCTCCATCCCTTTGTGCCTGAACGTGATGAACGAGGGATCTGCTGCCTCACGTTCTCCCTCACTCCTCAGCCTCTCACTGCCGTTTGCATTCAGCCAGATCCACGTAGATTCGAACACCCAATTTCGAATCCCCAATCTAGCTTATTTTTTAACTCAAAGGAAACGTGAATAAAGGATTCAAAGAGACTGATTCAGACCCTAGTTCGAATCCCCATTGAGATTCATGTTTACCCGAACGGTTTACAAGAGCGAATAAGGGAAGAGAAAAAAATAGAATGATTGACATTGACTCGAACTGTATACGTTTCCTGATTCGAAGATCCGGAGAAAATGTTTATTTGAGTCGTAGAGAGAATATACAATTTACTGAGCCTCCTTTCATATTCTGTACTCATGTTGTGTGTGTGTGTGCGCGTGTATGTATGTATGTATGTATGTATGTATGTATGTATGTATGTATGTATGTATGTATGTATGTATGTATGTATGTATGTATGTATGTATGTATGTATGTATGTATAATCATTAGGTTAAGAATCCATAACTCCTTAACATTAACGAAGATAGTGACTATTAAACTCATTATTATCGAAGATTATGTCATTATCTGAAGACGATGTAGTTAGGATGACGGCATAATGACCCAGCGAGGCGTTAATTACCTTAGAGAAATTACTAACACCTTAACACATCCTGAATACATTAACACCGTCAGAAGGAAAGAATTTGACATGCTAATACAATGTATAAATTAACGAATATATAATTACTTCAATATGACCTATGAATAATACACCAGATTGTGATGTATAATGTGTATAATATAGTGGAAATAATTCAGTATATAATATAGTTAATAATACTTTATGTTATGGAGATAAGTTTATAATATTCGGATAAATATTATATATTCTTGTTAACCAGTATATTAATCCTCTCTCTCTCTCTCTCTCTCAGACACACATACACTACACGGGTCACTAAAGGAGCCACCACACGCTGCTACTCGACAATTTATAATGAATTTAATGTTGTCTTTGAAGTGGACCAAATAAGAGAGGAATTTAAAATGTCATCAAAGGCGCGTGACGCCCTCTGGTGATACAATGTGTCCACAGTAACACATCTATATCACCTATTTATTATTTATTATTCATCAATGGTGTATCAAAGAAGTGATGAATAAAACATTATTCAACTTTAAAATATATATACACTAACTGGAGACGTGTGCTGTATGTACGTACAGGTATGTATGTATGTATGTATGTATGTATAGTATGTATGTATGTACGTACAGGTATGTATGTATGTATGTATGTATGTATAGTATGTATGTATGTATGTATGTATGTATGTATGTATGTATGTATGTATGTATGTAGATACGCAAGAAGACGTAAGTGTATGCATGATTAAATAATGAATTGTATATGAAGTTGTATTTTTTTAACATACAGTATATGCATTGTATGTGTGTGTGTATGTGTGTGGCCTACTCCTCCTCAGCAAGTGTGCTGCGCACAGCCTCACTATCACCCTGTTCCGGCAGGTCGACAAGTTCAAGGGTTCGTGACAACAACCACGATCCAAACACTGGCATCTCATTGACTACATCATTGTCAGAGAAAGAGATCGCCGAGATGTCCCCAGACCACTGTGACACTGATCATCGACTTGCCAGAGCCAAGCTCTCACTTCACGTCGTAGCACATGCTTTCAGAGAGCAGCTCGAACATGGGCTTACAAACAACCCAACAACAAACAACGAGAATCCCAGTGCCGAATGACATACCCTCAACACTTTCATGACAAAAACCTGCGGGGAGACCCTCGGCCAGATCAAAAGAATACACCAGGACTGGTTTGATGAAAATGACCCAGCAATCAAAGTACTCATTGATGATAAACGTGCTGCTTTTACTGACTGGCAGAACAACCCTCAGTCTCGGACCAAAGCTGATACCTTCCGCAAGAAAAAAGCGGCTGCCCAGCAGGAACTTCGCAATCTAAGGAATGACTGGCTTAAAAATAAATCACGTGAAATACAAAAAAAATGCAGATCAGCACAAGATACCTGAATTTTTCATTTCCATTAAAACATTTTACGGGCCAATCATTCGTGGCGCAGCCCCCCCTCCCTCCCCCCTTCCGCTCATCTGACGGTAATTTCATAATTAAAGATGATGAAGGCCTCCTTCAGCGCTGGAAATAGCACTACCATTCATTGCGCAACCGAAACACCGATGTGGATGTTCTGATTACCCAGTAGGTTCAACAGCATCCAGAGCTGACCCACCTCAGCTATCCTCCATCCCTGGATGAGGTAGCTACTGCCATCAAACATGAAAAATAACAAAACCTCGGGGCCTGATGGAATCCCAGCCGAGGTGTATAAAGCAAGAGGACCTCTGCTTACCAGCCATCTCCACTCTCTCCTGGAGAATATATGGGAAAAGGAGGAAATCTCTCAAGCTCTTAAAGACGCCTCCATTGTAAATATTTATTAGAATAGGGGAGACCGGTCAGACTGTGGCAACTACTGTGGGATCTCGCTGCTCTCCGTAACTGGCAAGATTATCGCCCGAGTCCTCCTGAACAGACTTTTTCCTGAAGCGGAAAACTTCCGCCCAGAAACTTAATGTGGTTTTAGACCATCACGTGACATGATCTTTGCTGCCTGCCAGATACAGGAAAAGTGCAGAGAACAGCGTCGTGACCTGTACATGGCTTTCATCGAACAAACCAAGGCCTTCGACTCGGTCAACAGGAAAGCTCTCTGGTGGACCATCAGCCGTTTTGGCTGCCCACCAAAATTCATTGCCACTGTGAGGCAACTCCACGGTGGTATGAACGGCAGCGTCCTGCACAACGGCACCCAATCTCAGTTCTTCCCCATCCAAACAGGAGTTAAACAAGGGTGTGTACTGGAACAAAACTCTCACGCAAGAGCTAAGGTGTCGCCAGCTTCCATTACGGAGCTTCAGTATACAGACGACCTCACCCTTGTTGCTCACACTGAACACGACCTACAGGAGATCCTGAACACCTACGCAGATGCGTATGCACACTTCGGCCTTGAGGTGGTTGTACGTAAGACTCAGATTCTCTTTCAACCTGCCCCTGGTTCAGACACCTCCACCATCCATCCAGTTTAACGGTACTACCCTCTCTAATGTTACCCACTTTCGGTATCTCGGCTCCCAACTGTCCGCCATCGCAGACATTGATGAAGAGATTCAGCATCGGATCAGATGTTCATCTCAAGCCTTTGGCAGACTCCAAAACCGTGTCTTAGGCTGTAGGGAGCTGAAATTATCGACAAAGCTGCATGTATATCGAGCAGTGGTCCTCCCTACCCTGCTATAGGGCAGTGAGACATGGGTCACATACAGGAGGCACCTCAAGGCACTTGAAAACATTCACCAACGTAGTCTACGTTCCATCGTCCGAGTTTGCTGGGAAGACAAGAGAACAAATGCCAATATTTTTGCTGACGCCAACTGTAGGAGCATCGAGACTACCAAAGCCGGAGGGCAATTGAAAAGCTATAAGGATAGTCTTAAGACAAGCCTGAAAAAGTGTCAAATCGACCCCCTCACCTGTGAGTCGATTACTCCACATCGTAACGCTTGGAGGAGCACAAACACGAGAAGGTGTCAATGCTTTCGAGTTGGCCCAACTGCAAACCGAGGCAGAGAAGCACTAACGCCAGAAAGACGCTGCCACCGCCCCTCCCGCACTAGATGCAGCCCTCCACATGTGCACCAAATGTGGACGACCCTGAGGATCCCGTATCGGCCTCTTTAGTCACCTCAAAACTCACCAACTTAGGTGACAAACTTAATCACTCATATCATTGTATCATAGCTGGATGATCGTCATACTCGATTCCGAGTGACAGCAAAGTAGAAGTTGTAGTAGTGTGTGTGTGTGTGTGTGTGTAATAATAATAATAATAATAATAATAATAATAATAATAATAATAATAATAATAATAATAATAAATTAACGGTTTATTGAAAGAGCATGGTAGTAGTAAGGTTGAAAATATACAGTTACATAATTGGGAATGGGTCACTTGATTGACAAATAATACACAAGTAACATGAGTGATACAAATATGATATATTATAACAAGGTGGGGAGAACGTCGTACTACAGGGCATTTCAACAAAGTGACAGTGCAAAAAGGTAAGATTGGCGGGAGTGAAAACACTGGTTGATTACGAGTTGTTGATAATTATTTTTACAGTGGTTGGGACTGGGCTGTTCTTATAGCGGTCAGTTCGTGCTCGTATGGGCTGGGTGCAGTTGTGGTGTCGAACAGCAATTCGCGGACGAGGGATCTCGGGTGGAAGTAGGAGTGTGTGTGTGTGTGTGTGTGTGTGTGTGTGTGTGTGTGTGCTTGTGTGTAACAAAGAGGTGATGTCCCCCCTTTGATAAACAACGAACAAAAATATATATAAGGGGATCTCTCTCTCTCTCTCTCTCTCTCTCTCTCTCTCTCTCTCTCTCTCTCTCTCTCTCTCTCTCTCTCCTACTCTCCATACACCTCTCTCTACTCCCCTGCCCCTCCCTGCCATGTTTCCTCAAGTCTCTCTCTCTCTCTCTCACTCTCCCTCCACTCTCTCACTCTTACTTTCCCTGTCTTGCCCAACCGTGTACAACACCCGTGGGAGAGGTGAGAGGTAGCAGATATAACCGGGAGAAGGTAGGTGTATCTCGAGGGAGCGTAGAGGGAGCGTAGAGGGAGCGTAGAGGTTATCTCAACTATTGGTAGGCGAATCCAGTATTGTATAGTTAATCTCTGAATTGTTAAGGGTTAATCCACTCCTAACATGGCTTAATCACACACACACACACACACACACACACACACACACACACACACACACACACACAAACACACACACACACACACACACCATTTTCCTTTGTATTCTACACACACAAATCACATTTCACACCATCATAAAATTTGTCTGATAAAAGCCCACGTGTTGTACATCAGTGTCTTCTCCCCCACTTCCTTTCCCCCTCCCTCCCCACACTGGCTCTCCCCTCTCCCCTGCCCCCTATCCTCCCCACTGGCTCTCATCTCCCTCTCCTGACCCCTATCCTCCCCACACTGGCCTCCTCTCCCCTGACTCCCCACACTGGCTCTCATCTCTCTCCCCTGCCCCCTATCCTCCCCACACTGGCTCTCATCTCCCTCTCCCCTGACCCCTATCCTCCCCACACTGGCTCTTCTCTCCCCTAATATCATAAATTATACTCGTCACAATTCCATCCCACCTCCATCATTTTAACAATACGATTTAGTCTTATATTTTGGTGTAGTTCACCCTCGACTTGTATCGGTGAAATTAAATATCCTCACTTTGATGACAACATTCTATAAGGTATTTGTGTAATATTTGTGTAATATTTTTCGTGAGTGTAGTTTGATATTCTCAGTTGATCTTGGAGCTATCAGGTCTCAAGGGGCGATGATCAAAGATGATATTTCAGTAGAGATATAAGATAAGGGTTATTCCTTCTCTCTATTTCTGTCTATAAAATAAACAGGTGAGACAGAATACATTATTATTCGGGTAATATATATTTTTTTTTTTCTGTCTCCTGCCTATAAAATAAAACGTTAAGTCAGAATATATAAAAATTCTCTTTGACAATTCTTAATTCCTGATTTTTCTTGTGCTGTAAATAATCATCTAGAGAGACACAATATTATCTTGTGTCCATGTGTATGTTATTCTCAGACTTTTCGAGGAAGGTTTACAAGGCCTAAATTGAGTACCAATGAAACCTCTATTTAACAGAATATATAAGAGATTATAAGAGAAGCTAGTCCGTTAGATTCAAGTCCGTTAAATATGAAACCTCCTTCTAACGGACTATATGAGAGGTAAGTCCGTTATGTAGAAGTTCCTTATATAGAAGTTTCACTGTATTTATGTATAGTGTAAACATTCCCTCTTACCCCGCCTCCCCCACCCCCCCGAGACCCTGAAACCAGGTTAGAATCGAGGGTCACTGCTAAACTAATTTTCTTTGACTCCTATAGCATCCTTGGGCCATTGAGAGAGGCGGCCATTGTTGTTGGTGTTGTTGTTGTTGTTGCTGTATTTGTTGTTGTTGTTGTTGTTGTTGTTGTTGTTATCGTTGTTGGCCATTACGATAAGTTTGGGGAGAGAAGCGGCCATTGTTGTTATTTTTGTTGTTGCTGTATTTGTTGTTGTTGTTGTTGTTGTTGTTGTTGTTGTTGGCCATTACGATAAGTTTGGGAAGAGAAGCGACCATTGTTGTTGTTGTGTTTTAGTTTTTTTGTTTTTTTATTTGTTGGTTTTTGTTGTTGTTGACTATAACGATAAATTGGGAGAGAAGCTGCCGATGTTGTTGTTATTTTTGTTGTTATTTTTTTCAGGTCCATCTATGTTGTGTGTGTTGTACCTTCAGTGATATAGAGTGTGGTAAGAATGAGGAGGTTTTATTCTGAATATTGAAAGTCATTATTCCTCAGTGTCAAACTATGTACTGTGTCATTTGCTGTGTTTATTAAGGAGCTCTCTCTCTCTGTCTCTCTCTCTCTCTCTCTCTCTCATCCAAACCGGAGTCAATTGCTAGTTTTTCCCCCACTTAGAGAAAATATTAAACTGTGTGTGTATGTTTCTTAACGTCTAATATCTCTCTCAGCCATCTAGTATGACTGAGAGACATTTAAGTGTGTCTCTCAATCTCCTAGGATGTGAAACTCTTCTCTTCTCATTAGGGAGAGAATTGTGGTTTTCTCACCATTCATCTTGTCTCCCCCACTCGGAAATTAAGGAGTAATCACAGTGTGTGTCTGTGTGTCTGTCTGTGTGTGTGTGTGTGTGTGTGTGTACATTTATGAGCTCAAGTTGTATATCCACGTTTGTCTGTATTTCTGTGTGTGTGTGTGTGTGTGTGTGTACAGTATGTGTGTGTCTGTGTACATTTATGAGCTCATGTTGTATATCCATGTTTGTCTGTCTTTCTGTCTGTCTGTCTGTGTGTGTGTGTAATAATAATAATAATATTAATAAACGATTTATTAATAGAGTTGCAGCCGGTGGCTGAAAATATACAGACTTACATTTGATTTAGACATAATGATATAATATGCATTGAATACATTTACAGGGCTGTACAGTACATAAATCAGGAGTTGTTTATTATTTTAACAAGAGATGGGATGGTGCTGTTCTTATATCTATCGGTGCGGGCTCTTATGGGCTGAATTTTGTTGTAGTGGTGGACTGCGCGAGGTGGGTGGGGGGCTGCCGGTGGCAGGAGGTGGCGATGACGAGGGTGGTGCAGTAGTCCACTGCCAAACCTTTCCAGTGCTTGGTGGTGGAGGTCACTGAGGGATGGCATTTCCAGGGTGGAGAGAGCGTTGGTGTAGCCGGAGTATTCTACGCCGAGCATGATTCTGCAGGCCCTTTTCTGTACCTTCTCTAGCTGACGTTGCTGGGTGGAGTTGAGAGAAGACGACCAGGCTGGTGACGCATACGTTAGTTTGGGGAGAATAAAGGCGTTGTAGATGGTCCTCAGCTCTGGCGTGGGTGTCCCAAGTGACCTAAGTCGTCGTAGCATGTAGAGACGATACGAGGCTTCCTTGACTGTGTTATTTACATGGGCCTTCCAGTCAAGTTTGTTGTCTATGGTTATACCCAGGAGTTTGGCAGACTGCACCAGCTGGAGAGGATGGGCACCCACTGTGACTGCTGGGGCTTGCACTGGAGTGGTGGCGGTATTGATGTGCATGACTACGGTTTTGGTGTAGTTGATGGTGACCTTGTTCTCCGTGGTCCATGCCTGTAGCCTGTTCAGGGTTCCTTGTAGCTATGAGTAGTCTGGTGCGGTGTTGTCCACTGAAACCCCCACAGTGCAGTCATCCACGTACTTCCACCTGTGAGGAGCGTCGTTGATCAGGATGAGGAAGCACAGTGGTCCCATCTTAGTCCCCTGGGGAACACCGTAGGTGAGGTGTTGGAGTGTGGAGACCAAGCCCTGATACCTCACTGCCTGGCGACGTCCACTCAAGAAATCAGTGAGCCATGAGACCAGGTTGGTGAGCAGCCCTAGTGCAATAGCCTTGTTGATAACAGTGCAGTGATCAACAAGGTCAAAGGCCTTTCTGAAGTCCACAAGGGCAACGGCCAGAGATGTCTTACGTTTCTGCAAGTTTCTGTGCAGAAAATCCAGAAAGCTCACCAAGCAGTGTGATGTAGAGGAGGTCCTCATATTGCCAAATTGCTGTGGATCAATTGACTGATAGATACTGGCAAATGCCCACTCAAAAACAAAGTCCTCACAAAGTAGACTGGGTATGGGGGTAATGGCAACTGGCCTGAGGTCGTTAGGGGACTGTGGGGTGGTGACCTTGGGGATGTGGGGTGACAAATGCGGTTTTCCATTCATTAGGGCATTTGCTTTGTCTGAGGGATGCATTAATAATAGAACAGAGGGGGTGGCAAGTTCGACTGCAAACTCCTTGTATATTTTGATTGGGAGGTCAATTGGGGTCGTGGAGCATTGGGATTTAAATTTCAGGAGTTTGTTGGCAATTTCATATGGTTGAACACTGGGAGGGGAGGAGGGGGAAGGTAAGTAAGCTGGGAGGAGAGTGAGGTCAAGACTGGGTAAGGTATGACATATGGTAGCAAAATGGTTATTAATTATTTCAGCTGCCTCCTCACTAGGTAAATGTGAGATAAAAGGAAGTGTGGGAGACTGACGGTTGAGACCACAGAGATCTTTTACCTTGGAGTACCACTGACCGATGCCGACTTCCTTGAGGCCGTGCACTTTCCTGGGATAGTAAGTCTTCTTGGCAGACTTGATTTCCCTGATGACTTGGTTACATAGACTTTTGTACAGGCGGTTGTTGGTGTAGTATGCCTTGTTGCGCTACTCAATAAGTCCTTTTATGCGGGGCGTAATCCACGGGACATCATCGGGGTGGATCCTCAGTGTTTTGGCTGGAAAGAAGTGGTGGTAGGCTTTGGTGATAGTGTCCAGGTAATTATCCCACTTGTTCTGCACATCGTCTGCTGTGATCACTTCAGTCCAGGGATACCGGGTTATCCATTGTCCAAAACGCCGCATAGCAGAGTCGGGGGTGGGTCAGTAAGTCCTGGTGGCAAGTGGCGGTGGTGAGAAGGTGGGGGTAGGTGACCACAGTAAGGACAGGTGTGGGCTGCGTCCCATGGGAGGCAGCGGCTAGGGGGGAAGGGAGTGGTTACCGAGATCAGTCATAATGAGGTCAAGGGTGGCATTGCCATGTGTGGGAAAGTCTACTATTTGTGTAAGGTGGAGGTGTTGGGTGATGTCACTGATGTCTAACTCATTGAAGTCACCGCATATCACTAGTGTGTGTGTGTGTGTGTGTGTGTGTGTGCGTACATTTATGAGCTCAAGTTGTATATCCACGTTTGTCTGTATTTCTGTGTGTGTGTGTGTGTGTGTGTGTGTACATTTATGGCTCATTTGTATATCCATGTTCGTCTGTCTTTCTGTCTGTGTGTTTGCGTGTGCGTGCGTGTGTGTGTGTGTGGGGGGTGTACATTTATGAGCTCATGTTGTATATCCATGTTTGTCTGTCTTCTCTGTCTGTGTGTGTGTGTGTGTGTGTGTGTGTGTGTGTGTGTGTGTGTGTGTGTGTGGGTACATTTATGAGCCATGTTGTATATCCATGTTTCTCTGTCTTTCTGTCTGTGTGTGTGTGTGTGGGGGGTGTGTGTGTGTGTGGGGGAGGTGTGTGTGTGTGTGGGGGGGTGTGTGTGTGTGTGTGTACATTTATGAGCTCTGTTGTATATATCCATGTTTGTCTGTCTTTCTGTCTGTGTGTGTGTGTGTGTGTGTGTGTGTATATCCATGTTTGTCTGTCTTTCTGTCTGTGACGTTTACCAAGACTGATCCTTCCTCCTCAGAAAATACCTGCCATAAACCTTGAAGATAAAATCAACAATTCTCGGGTAAACAACCACTCCACACCTTCCCTCAACCTCCCACTCATTAAAAACCAACCAAAACAAACAACAAGTAACCAAAGCACGAATTATAAACCAAAATAAACAAACTTCACAAGAAATCAACATACATTAAGTCACATCAGTATACAGTAGCATGTGACAGCCTATGTGACGGCCCCGCGCCAGGTAAGTTAACATTACCTTGCTAAGCCCAGGTGAATCTTCCTTAATGCTCGAGGCGGTAGGAGGCATGAGGTAGGAGGCAGGAGGCAGGAGGCAGGGAGGTAGCAGGCAGGAGTTGGAGGTGGGAGGCAGGAGGCAAGAGGTAGCAGGCAGGAGGTAGCAGGCAGGAGGTAGGAGGCAGGTGGGAGGCAGTGGGTAGGAAGTGGGAGGCAGGAGGCAAGAGGTAGCAGGCAGGGAGGTAGGAGGCAGGAGGTAGGAGGTAGGAGGCAGGAGGCAAGAGGTAGCAGGCAGGAGGTAGCAGGCAGGAGGTAGGAGGCAGTAGGTGGGAGGCAGTAGGTAGGAGGTGGGAGGCAGGAGGCAAGAGGTGCAGGCAGGAGGTAGGAGGCAGGAGGTAGGAGGCAGTAGGTGGAGGTAGGAGGCAGGAGGTAGCAGGTGAGGTAGGGAGGCAGTAGGTAGGGTAGGTAGGAGGTAGGAGGCAGGAGGCAAGAGGTAGCAGGCAGGGAGGTAGGAGGCAGGAGGTAGGAGGCAGTAGGTAGAGGGGAGGCAGGAGGGAGGCAGTAGGTAGGGAGGTAGGAGGCAGGAGGCAAGAGGTAGCAGGCAGGAGGTAGCAGGCAGGAGGTAGGAGGCAGGAGGTAGCTACGGCTGTGACCCCATTTCAGGTAAGCTTCTCAAGGACATTGCTCTCACATACAGTGCTACGAACATCAATTGATTTTCTTTGCAAATTTGAGACAGTTGGTCAAGTTGTGTGCACTATTAGGAGAGGTGTAGTAGAAATAGTATGGTTATGAGAGGTGTGGTAAGGTTGTGGGTGTAATGTTGTGGGGTGTGTGGTAAGGTTGTGGGGTGGTAAGGTTGTGGTGGGTGTGGTAATGTTGTGGTGGGTGTGGTAATGTTGTGGTGGGTGTGTAATGTTGTGGTAGGTGTGGTAATGTTGTGGTGAAGGTTGTAGTAAGTGTGGTAAGGTTGTGGTGGGTGTGGTTGTGGTGTGGGTGTGGTGGTTGTGGTGGGTGTAATGTTGTGGTGAAGGTTGTAGTAAGTGTGGTATGGTTGTGGTGGGTGTGGTAAGGTTGTGGTGGGTGTGGTAAGGTTGTGGTGGGTGTGGTAATGTTGTGGTGGGTGGTAATGTTATGGTGGGTGTGGTAATGTTGTGGTGAAGGTTGCAAGTGTGGTAAGGTTGTGGTGGGTGTGGTAATGTTGTGGGGGTGTGGTAAGGTTGTGGTGGGTGTGGTAATGTGGGTAATGTTGTGGTAGGTGTGATAAGGTTGTGGTGGGTGTGGAAGGTTGTGGTGGGTGTGGTAAGGTTGTGGTGAGTGTGGTAATGTTGTGGTGGGTGTGGTAATGTTGTGGTGAAGGTTGTAGTAAGTGTGGTAAGGTTGTGGTGGGTGTGGTAAGGTAATAATATACTGGATTTAGTTCTGTCAAACAGAAAACCTCATTAGCAATGTCGAGGTAGGGAACAAACTTGCAACAAGCGATCTGAAAAATTCGATTCAGTTAGATTTTCAGAGGGCAGGCCGTGAGAAAATTCCACTATAAAAATTACCAGATTTCAGAAGGCAAACTTTGACGAGTTTAAAGAATAAAGCTGAGAGAGGGTGTCAGCGCCTGGCCGTGAACCTGACAGTATTACCGACCTGATAACGAGATCTGAGATTGCAGCGAGTTCACGACAATTTAAACATCTTGAGTTACTTAATGCACAAAGGCCAGAACATACCATACAAAAGAAAACTCCAGATCAGACAACAATGACCTAAATGGATAAATAATTATTTAAAAAGAACATCATTGGCCAAAGGAAGGCTATAGGCAGAAGGATAAATCGTGGCAATTCACCTCCGGGACTATTATAGGGTATTGGCAGGTAGGTTAAAACCGAGATAAGGAAAGCAAAAAGAGGAATAATGAGGTAGGATAAGGGAGGCGAAGACAAACCCCCAAAGTTCTACCAAATGTATCAAACTAAAACGAAAAGATTGGACCAATACGGTCAGACTGTGACTCACTGATAGCAGCGGAGAAATAGGCAATAATTTGAATAAATATTTTTCAACAGTTTCCTACCAAAATTCAAACACGTGATACCAGGCACCGACTCTGCAGAGATAGTGAAGAAATCAAATTAAGTGAGATAGTAGTGACTAGTAACGATGTTAGTAAGCAAATAGACAAACTAAAGCCTAATAAGTCACCTGGTCCCGATGAGATATTTGCCAAGTATTAAAAGGAATGTAAAAAGAAAGAGCTCAGTATGCCCTTAGCAAAGTTGTTTAACATGTCATAAAACAGGTGTAGTACCAGAATCCTGGAGGATAGCGAATGTAATTCCGATTCTCAAGAAGGGGGATAGATCACTATCCTCAACACCGCCAATCAGTCTAACATCAATAGTAGGCAAATTACTGGAAGCAATCATTTCAAAATCTGTTCGAAATCACCTGGAGAAGCACCGATTGATCAATGATTCCCAGCATGGCTTCACAAGCGGACGTTCTTGCCCTGCTAATCTATTAACATTCTTTTCATCAGTTTTCGAATGTCGATTGGACGAGGGGCATAATTATGATGGCGGTATATCCGACTTTAGCAAAGCCTTCGACCAGAGTCCCCGAAAGACTAATTAGAAAGGTAAGCTCATGGCATCAAAAGGTGACATCCTTAAATGGATAGGGCGTGAATTTACAGGACGAAGCAACAGTGAGCATTAACATACTAAGTCCCATTGAACAGCGTCACAATTAGGTTCCCCAAGGCTCAGTACTTGGACCATTATTGTTTATTATATACATAAACATTATAGATATCAGCATAGACAGCAACATAAATTAAATTTGCTGATGACACTAAAATAGGACGTATCAAATCAGCGAGGACTCAGCAAAACTTACAGGAAGATCTAAACAAATTTTTCGAATGGTCTGAAAAATGGCAGATGAAATTCCAACGTCGACAAATGTAAAGGTACTCGAAAGTATAGGAGATGTAAGCGAGAAGCCAGATACAGATGAACAACGATGCCATAAAATCCATTGCGAGAGAGATTTAGGAATGATAAGTAGGAACCTTAAGCCAGAAGTAACAATGATGTGTTTTTGCTGTAACAAAGGCTAATAAAGTACTTGAGTTCATACAAAAAGGTGTTTGTTACAAGACTAGCGAGGTCATCCTAAAAACTGTATCTTGCTCTTGTGAGACCACACCTGGATTACACAGTTCAGTTCTGGTCTGCGGTATTACAGAATGGATATAGAATCCTTGGAAGGCCAGAGGAGAATAACCAAGACAATCCCGGGCATTAGGGACCTTGAGTATGAGAGACAGGTTAAAGCATCTTAATTTGCACTCCTTGAGAGACGTAGAGCGAGGGCGACCTGATAGGGGTGGCAAGTGGAAGGCAGGGGCTAAACAAAGGGACATTACAAAAGGTACTCAAATTATCCAACCAGGAGCAGACTCGTAACAATGGTTTTTAAAATTCGACAAATTACGATTTGGAAGCGTAGAAGTAGGTAAGCACTGGTTTGGAAACAGAGTAGTGGATGAATGGAACAAGTTACCAAATATCATCATTAACTCGAATACGCTGAATTGCTTCAAACATAGGTTGGATGCTCATATGAGCAATAGGGTTGGGTGTAAAGCAGGACTGCCCAGTATGGACTAATGGAGCCCGCTGCAGTTTCCCTCCATTCTTATGTTCTTATGTTTTAAGGTTGTGGTGGGTGTGGTAATGTTGTGGTAAGGTTGTGGTGGGTGTGGTAATGTTGTAGTAAGGTTGTGGTGGGTGGTAATGTTGTGGGTAAGGTTGTGGTGGGTGGTAAGGTTATGGTGGGTGTGGTAATGTCGTGGTGAAGGTTGTTGTAAGTGTGTGGTTGTGGTGGGTGTGGTAAGGTTGTGGTGGGTGTGGTAATGTTGTGGTAAGGTTGTGGTGGGTGTGGTAAGGTTGTGGTGGGGTGTGGTAATGTCGTGTGAGGTGTGTAGTAAGTGTGGTAAGGTTGTGGTGGGTGTGGTAGGTTGTGGTGGGTGTGGTAATGTTGTGGTAAGGTTGTGGTGGGTGTTGTAAGGTGGTGTGGTAAGGTTGTGGTGAGTGTGGTAATGTTGTGGTGGGTGTGGTAATGTTGTGGTAGGGTGTGGGTAATGTTGTGTGTGAAGGTTAGTAAGTGTGTTAGAGGTGGGTGTGGTAAGGTGGGTGGTGTGGGGTTGTGGTGGGTGTGTGGAATGTTGTGGTGAGGTTGTAGTAAGTGTGTGGTATGGTTGTGGTGGGTGTGGTAAGGTTGTGGTGGGTGTGGTAATGTTGTGGTAAGGTTGTGGTGGGTGTGGTAATGTTGTGTGAAGGTTGCAGTAAGTGTGGTAGGTTGTGGTGGGTGTGGTAAGGTTGTGGTGTGTGGTAATGTTGTGGTAAGGTTGTGGTGGTGTGGTAATGTTGTGGTAAGGTTGTGGTGGGTGTGGTAAGGTTGTGGTGGGTGTGGTAATGTTGTGGTAAG
The DNA here is from genome assembly GCF_018991925.1 of Homarus americanus. NCBI lineage: Eukaryota > Metazoa > Arthropoda > Malacostraca > Decapoda > Nephropidae > Homarus > Homarus americanus. The sequence goes on along the minus strand of NW_024731893.1, from coordinate 98,324 downwards.
GTTGTAGTGGGTGGTGTAATGTTGTAAGGTTGTGGTGGGTGTGGTAAGGTTGTGGTGGGTGGTAATGTTGTGGTGAAGGTTGTAGTAAGTGTGGTAGGGTGTGGTGGGTGTGATAATGTTGTGGTAAGGTTGTGGTAGGTGTGGTGAGGTAGTGGTTAATGTCGTAAGGTTGTGGTGGGTGTGGTAATGTTGTGGTTGGTATGATAAGGTTGTGGTAGGAATGAGCATATTGTAGTAGGACTGGACAGATTGTAATAGGAATAAACAGGTAGTAGTGGGAATGGACAGGTAGCAGTAGGAATGGACAGGTAGTAGTAGGAATGGACAGGTAGTAGTAGGAATGGACAGGTTGCAGTAGGAATGGACAGGTAGTAGGAATGGACAGGTTGCAGTAGGAATGGACAGGGTGCAGTAGGAATGAGCAGGTTGTAGTAGGAATGGACAGGTTGTAGTAGAAACAGGGCATTTAACTTCATCTCTTTATTATTGACAGTGCAAGACGGAAAATAAATTAACAATAACCATTTAAACTGACGAGTCAAATAAAAAATAAATAACCTCCTGAAAAACCCAATCCAATTTTATTTTAGTGAATGTCAGAGTAAATAATTCTTGGTTCGAGGATGTTTACTTTTTTAATATTTTTTCGTGTAGTAAAAGTTTGTTTCCTAAATGAATGATTCGATTTGTCACGAGTGTTCAGTGTACTCTTGGTGATGATGAAGCAATAGGTGACTGTACTCTTGGTGATGATGAAGCAATAGGTGACTGTACTCTTGGTGATGATGAAGCAATAGGTGACTGTACTCTTGGTGATGATGAAGCAATAGGTGACTGTACTCTTGGTGATGATGAAGCAATAGGTGACTGTACTCTTGGTGATGATGAAGCAATAGGTGACTGTACTCTTGGTGATGATGAAGCAATAGGTGACTGTACTCTTGTGATGATGAACAATAGTACTGTACTCTGGTGATGATCAAACAATAGGTGACTGTACTCTTACTGGTGATGATCAAACAATGGTGCTTCTTGGTGATGATGAAGCAATAGACTGTACTTAGTGATGATGAAGCAATAGGTGACTGTACTCTTGGTGATGATGAAGCAATAGGTGACTGTACTTGGTGATGATGAAGCAATAGGTGTGTTTTGGGTGATGAAGCAATAGGTGACTGTATTGTGATGATGAAGCAATAGGTGATTTATTTGGTGATGATGAAAGGTGACTGTACTCTTGGTGATGATGAAGCAATAGTGATCACTCTTGGTGATGATGAAGCAATAGGTGACTGTACTCTTGGTGATGATGAAGCAATAGGTGACTGTACTCTTGGTGATGATGAAGCAATAGGTGACTGTACTCTTGGTGATGATGAAGCAATAGGTGAGATTTGGTGATGACAATAGGTGACTGTATTTGATGATGATGATGAAGCAATAGGTGACTGTACTCTTGGTGATGATGAAGAATAGGTGACTGTACTTGGTGATGATGAAGCAATAGGTGACTGTACTCTGGTGATGATGAAGCAATAGGTGACTGTACTTACTGGTGATGATGAAGCAATAGGTGACTGTACTCTTCTGGTGATGATGACAATAGGTGACTGTACTCTTGGTGATGATGAAGCAATAGGTGATTGTATTTACTGGTTTGATAACAATAGGTGACTGCTACTGGTGATGATCAAACAATAGGTGCTGTTTTGGTGATGATGACAATAGGTGACTGTACTCTTGGTGATGATGAAGCAATAGGGTGATTGTACTTTTGGTGATGATGAAGCAATAGGTGACTTTACTGGTTATGATGAAGAATAGGTGACTGTATTACTGGTGATGAGCAATAGGTGACTGTACCTACTGGTGATGATGAAGCAATAGGTGACTGTACCTACTGGTGATGATGAAGCAATAGGTGACTGTACTCTTGGTGATGATCAAACAATAGGTGACTGTACTCTACTGGTGAGTGATCAAACAATGGTGACTGTCCTCTGGTGATGATGAAGCAATAGGTGACTGTACTCTTGGTGATGATGAAGCAATAGGTGACTGTACTCTTGGTGATGATGAAGCAATAGGTGACTGTACTCTGGTGATGATGAAGCAATAGGTGACTGTACTCTTGGTGATGATGAAGCAATAGGTGACTGTACTCTTGGTGATGATGAAGCAATAGGTGACTGTACTCTTGGTGATGATGAACAATAGGTGACTGTACTCTGGTGATGATGAAGCAATAGGTGACTGTACTTTGGTGATGATGAAGCAATAGGTGACTGTACTCTTACTGGTGATGATGAAGCAATAGGTGACTGTACTCTTACTGGTGATGATCAAGCAATAGGTGACTGTACTCTGGTGATGATGAAGCAATAGGTGACTGTACTTTGGTGATGATGAAGCAATAGGTGACTGTACTCTTGGTGATGATGAAGCAATAGGTGACTGTACTTGGTGATGATGAAGCATGGTGACTGTACTCTTGGTGATGATGAAGCAATAGGTGACTGTACTCTTGGTGATGATGAACAGGTGACTACGATGATGAAGCAATAGGTGACTGTACTCTTGGTGATGATGAAGCAATAGGTGACTGTACTTTGGTGATGATGAAGCAATAGGTGACTGTACTCTGGTGATGATGAAGCAATAGGTGACTGTACTTGGTGATGATGAAGCAATAGGTGACTGTACTTGGTGATGATGAAGCAATAGGTGACTTACTCGTGATGATCAAACAATAGGTGACTGTACTCTTACTGGTGATGATCAAACAATAGGTGACTGTACCTTGGTGATGATGAAGCAATAGGACTGTACTCTTGGGATGATGAAGCAATAGGTGACTGTACTCTTGGTGATGATGAAGCAATAGGTGACTGTACTCTGGTGATGATGAAGCAATAGGTGACTGTATCTTGGTGATGATGAAGCAATAGGCTCTTGGTGATGATGACAATGGTGACTGTACTTTGGTGATGATGAAGAATAGGTGACTGTACTCTGGTGATGATACAATAGGTGACTGTACTCTGGTGATGATGAACAATAGGTGACTGTACTTGTGATGATGGATGGTGACTGTACTTGGTGATGATGAAGCATTAGGTGACTGTACTTGGTGATGATGAAGCAATAGGTGACTGTACTTTGGTGATGATGAATGATGAACAATAGGTGACTGTACTCTTGGTGATGATGAAGCAATAGGTGACTGTACTTTTGATGATGAAGCAATAGGTGACTGTACTTACTGGTGATGATCAAGCAATAGGTGACTGTACTTTTGGTGATGATGGCAATAGGTGACTGTAC
>NW_024731893.1:47500-92500 GCF_018991925.1 Homarus americanus | reverse complement strand
GTGTGTGTGTGTGTGTGTGTGTGTGTGGTCGAGGCTGGTAGTCCACATTTTCCCACCTCGTCAGCTGGACCAACTTTTCCTCCCGGTCCAAAAATCACCCGAATTGTTGCACGTTGCAAGCGGCGGCCATTATGACTTTTTTGTTTAATAGATGTAATACGTACATTGCAACCTAACTTTTTTAATGTGTTCGTGATATATGTAATGTGCAACAATCACAGTTTAGTTTTATCGCCAAAACTATGATTTTTTTTTATGTTTTTCATAAAACTGTAATTGACGTGTAGCGCTTGTGATGTAATTTAAAAATAAGGTATAAAATATGCAACGATCAAACGCTATGAGCTTAACAGTAAAAGCTTGTGGATGAACTGTGTCTGTCTGTCTGTCTTATAATAATAATAATAATAATAATAATAATAATAATAATAATAATAATAATAATAATAATAATAATACCCCCTGAGTACCACAAGGAGAGAGAGAGAGAGAGAGAGAGAGAGAGCCCACCTCCTTCTGCCGGATATGTTTAAATTCTCTCGCCCAACTTAACACCAAGAAAACTCCCAGACGCTAATTAGCAAGCATACATAATACACCTGGCGTCGCACAAACACAATTACCTGGGTATATTTTTCTTGAATTTGGAGGTGGGTACGAGGGAGTTTATTGGCATCAGGTAAGAGGTGATGAGCCGGTAAGATTAATTAAATTAACCTTGCAGGTAAGGGAAGCATGTTTGCTTCAGGGTCTTACCTGGGTACAAATACTCCTTACGGCCACCTGACGCAAATTACCAGGCGAGTCTCAGGTGAAAGCAATCTCACCTGGCCTCATTAATTCGTAGAGCATCCATGTATTATAATTAAATCAAGCATCATATTATTCCTATTCTTGTTTTTTCTCGGGAAGAATTCTGATTTATAATAAGTATTCCAGAATTCCATGAGAAAATGTAAAAATATAATTAATTGGAATATTTTTTTAAAGTAACAAATGACTTCTGAGAATTATTTTCAAATATATACTACAAATGTGACTGAGTTATGATAAGTTTCAATTTCAAGCTTTAATTCTAAATTAATTATAATAGTAAGCACAAACGCCACAAACTTAAGGATATATTAAGTAAATTTAATCAAGGCACTTCAGGGAGATTTAAGAAACACCAAACACTTAACAAACAAGAAAAGTAGAAAGTCAAAACCTATAGATTAATCTCCCTGTGAGTCGCCCACCTGACTCACCTGACGACAAGGTAAAGCCTCGCCAGGTATTAGTCTAATTAAGAAACACACAGCTGGGAATAACGCATTCAAGTCTCCATGAAATAACAATAAACTCCCACAATCCCACACCTTCAAAACGCTTCCCCATCACCTCCCACACCAATCAATCACCTACCCAGCACCTCCCACAACTCCCACACTATCCCTCGCCTCCCCAGTACCTCCCACACCACCCCACACCTCCCCAGCACCTCCTCAGCACCTTCCACACCACCCCACACCTCCTCAGCACCTCCCACACCCCTCCAGCACCTCCCCAGCACCTCCTCAACACTTCCCATCCCACACCTCTCCAGCACCTCCCACACCATCCCTCATATGACCCAGCCACTCGCTTTAACTCTCCTGATGCATTGAGTGAGCCAAGTGACTATGGTGTTGACCTTGACACCAACGGAGAGGATGGCTTTCAACTAGTTCAGTCCAGGAACAAGCGGAAGGTCGAAAAGGCAGTCATCGAAAGATCAGCATGGGGCAACACAGACGTACCGACACAACAGGTAGCTGCCAACACACCCAGTGAACACGCACAAAGTGAAGAGGTCAATGATTTGAAAAAATGAAATTAAAAAACTCAAAGCTCAATTTACAGCTCAAACTGATATGTTGAGGAGCCTCTGTAATACACTACAGAAAAAGAACACCACCAACACAGTGCAGCAGCTATGGGAAGATTACAGTCAAACTGAAGACATTCAGATGTCAGTACCAGATGTGGAAACTCAAGACCCACCAGGAACTAGTGTCCACGCAGAGGAAAATAGTGATACTGGTAACAGTTCTACTGATGCCTCTGTGGACATGGTCAGTGAAGATGAACAAACACAAACAGAAAATGGTAGTGATGTCGAGTGTAACCAAAGTGTGTCGTTGTCTGCCACTGACATACAACAATTGTTGAGCTGTACATGCTCCAGAAATGTTTCAAAAACGTTATGTGGCCTACTGCCTGCCGAAGGGACAAGCAGCGCAGAAAATAACAGTATCAGACAGTGCCTTTTGCTTCTTTCCAAATACATTTCATAATGGCCAGTGTTAATACCAGACAAAGATACAGAGCGGTGAAGGTGATGAGTTGGAACATCTCATCCCTTAGTAAACGATACCCTGACCTACACCACAAAGTTGTGACTGAGGACATCGATACTGTGTGTCTGCAGGAGTGTCTCACACCTAATGGTAAGCCCCCACCCAGTCTGCCCAATTATGTGTATTATGATCCTAGTTCTACTCACACATGTTTGATGTACGTTAAGAAGTCACTCCCGCATGTACCTCTTGTATCCAAAAAGACTACCAACCTTCAGTACCATGGGATCACTAGCCACCTGGGCAACTCCACACTCGACGTGCTAAACGCCTATGCTCCCTCAAATCAGTTTCAGTACACAGATCTCCCAGACTTTTTACACACTGAGTCCACTGTCCTGATGGGTGACCTGAATACTAGACACAAGAAATTAGGTGACTCCACCACTAACACCAATGGTAGGAGACTTATCTCACTTCTCAGCGCATATGAAGATGTTCAAATTATAGGTAATAATGAACCAACACACATCTATGGCGGGGGTCTAGACAAGTGTATTGGTTTTAATCTTTCATACACAACTCATAGCTCTGATGTTGTCACTGATCTTATGTCTGACCACAGCCCAATCCAAGCTAGTATACATGTAGCCAATGACACCCCTACTGGTGGTAAACTCAACAGACGTAGAATCACAGTCAAGCAAGAACATGAAAGCCAGTTCATAGACTTCATCCATGACTGGTACAAGGACTACAAGCCTGACAACTACCAAAGTTTCCATGACGATCTGATAGATAGGACTTATACATACTTCACCAACAATGCCTCCACCAAAAAAAGGAGAAAACGTGGTCAGCATAATGGGAACAGGCAACAGCAGTGCTATAATGACCCTGAGCTGAAAAAACTCAGGGCTAGAGTCAGGAGGGTGGGTAAGGATTACAGACAAATTAGAACACCTCAAATGTTACAATTGTATCAAGCTTCCCGTGCTGCTGTCAGGGAACGTGTAAACGAACTCAGACAAAATGCATGGGAGACATATGTCAACAGCCTGAACCAACACACATCCCTCAGCAAAGCCTGGAAAGACATAAACATAATCAGAGGTAAAAACAGTAGACACGTCTCCCATCCAAACCCTCTGGAAAAGTCGAATGAGCTTATAACAAAGTGGGCTCATGTGTCTAGCTATGACATGTTATCAGCTAGGGCTCGGGGACTCCTTGAGGCGAAGTCTGTAGAGAGAAGTAATCTTATTAACTTTATGCTGGGCAAACAGCACGATGAGTGTGATGTTCCATATACTGAGTGGGAGCTTGACGTCACCCTCGCCAGGGGTAGGTCTACTTTCCCTGGAGAGGACGGAGTCACCTACAACATCGTTAGACTACTAAGGCGTGTGTGCCGGGCAATCCATTATTGGTATTGTACAATATGAGTCATGCCGAGGGCCAACTACCCACATCATGGACCAGCAGCATTGTTGTACCAATACCGAAACCAGGACAGCCTGATGCTTTTCGTCCCATATCACTAACCAGCCGCCTGTGTAAAACCTTTGAGAGGATGGTTCTTGGCAGACTCTCATATAGAATCAGAGAACACATGTCTCCTAACATAAATGGCTTCACCCATGGTAAAGGTGTACATAATTGCATCACCACATTCCTAACTGTGCATGGTGATGAAAGGCACAGATACACCACATTTCTTGACCTAAAAGCTGCATTTGATATTGCCAATAGGCAACCGATATTGTACGAACTAGCCAAAATGGATATAGGAGGTAGGCTGTTACACTGGATAAGTGGTTACCTAACCAACAGAAGGGCTGCTGCACTGTTTCAGGGTTACAAAAGTGAAGTTAAAGATATGCAACTTGGTACCCCTCAAGGTGGAGTACTTAGCCCCATTTTGTTCAATGTTCTTATGAATGCATTATTAAATTTAATACCAGACAACCCAAGCAATCTCTCAATCAGCTATGCTGATGATATTCTTATACATACTAATACTTATCGTGAAATGCAAACCACCCTGAACCATGTATACGCAGCCTGTGAGAACCTCGGTCTTATTATCTCCACTGACAAAACTAAGATGTTCAACAAACAAGCTGGTAGCCGCAAACGCGGCCCCGCCAAGTTCAAGATAGGTAACAACACTATTGACTATGTTTCTTCTTTTAAATATCTTGGTGTCTCCGTCCCTTGTACCCTACCTGCCATACAACAGCTAACCCGCCGATGTACTGACAGACTGAGACCTCTTTGAAGTGTAGCGGGGTACAGCCCGCACTGTGGTGCTAATATTAGAATTGTTAAAACAATGTACCTAGGCTATATAAGATCTCTGATAGATTACCACGCACCAGCCCTGGTCCTTAGTGACGGGAAAGGCGTTGACAAGCTCGAGAAAATGCAAAATAAAGCACCTCAGAAATATCCTAGGATGTCCCATGAGCACTAAAGTACTTAATATGGGGAAAGAACTAGGTATACCCAGTGTTAAAGATAGAATAATTGAAGTCAACCTCATGATTGCGTGGTGGCTTATGCGTGGTGATCCTGATAACATTGTTTCCTTAAAATTGCTAGAATGTATGAACCATGGGACTACTCAGTCTAAATGGATCCAAACTACAGCTACACATATGAAGATGTTTGGACTAGACCACCTGTACAAAGTTGAGACACAACAGCGCTTCCTGCCACCCTGGCGGACAGTTCCTTTTGATATCACAATACCGACGTATCCGCCTAAAAAATTAATTATACAAAGCATTTATCTCCAACACACTGCCAAATTGAGAGCTCTTGAACACATACACACTATACAAACTGATGATAATATCACACAGGCCATCTACATTGATGGATCTCTAAACACCGCCTGTGGGAGGGCTGGAAGTGCTATTGTTGTGACTCAACCTGACGGTAATATAATCGAGAAAGGAGTTAGAATTAACAACTGGGAATCCACTCTACAAACTGAATTAGTTGCCATACTCACAGCTATTAAATTCATTGAAACCACTGTTACTGACAGTCTCATCATCACTGACTCTCCTCCCTCACTACTTGCCCTTGACACCCTCGACTCAAGTTGTCACGCTCTTGTCTCTGAAGCCAGACACAAATATGCGTGCCTTGTTGACCGGGGTGTCAAGGTCAAACTGTTGTGGATCCCCTCTCACATAGGCCTCATAAAACATGATAGAGTTGATGCCCTCGCCAAACTCGCGTCTAACAAAGACACCGTTGAATACAATTTGGGTCTGTCAAAAAGAACCCTTAAAACTGTAATTAGAAAAGAACTTATTGATGAGTTTGACGCAAGTAGACAAGTGCAAACAGGCACAAGTCGATCCATAGTTTACCATGATGAGATGTATCAAGTGAAACATGTATATGGAGCAAGTAACAAGATCACTAGATTACAAGATGTTGTAACCGCTTGATTAAGGTTAGGATATAAGTACCTCTGGCAGTATGTTCCTCAAGCAGATGCAAACAAAACTAAATGTAAAGTGTGTGGCCAGACATATGGCCACACGCTTGAACACTACGTCCTCGACTGTGTGAAGATAGAACCTTTTAGGGACAGGTCCCAGTGCACTGTGTGTGAAATGGCACAACACTTCATCTCTAATAACAAAGTGTGAGGCCAGACATACTGCCTCACACGCCTGTACTCACGCATTTGTGAATAAGTTACCCTTTATCTATAGAACTAAACAAACAATGTAATTGAAATACTATGTAACATTCAGTGCCATAATATCCTGACAACGGGGGTTAATTATTATGACCCGTTGTAAACTCTACTCTGTAATCCTTTTGCGCTACCGCTCACAGGATGAGTGTGGGGTGCACAATAAAGAAGCCGCTGTAAGCGGCAAAATAAAAATCAAATCAGCAACTCATCAGCACCTCCCACGCCTCCACAGTACCCCCCACACCATCCCTCACCTTCCACACCACCCCCCACACCTGCCCAGCACCTCCCACACGCCCCACACCTTCCCAGCACCTCCCTCACCTCCCCAGCACCTCTCCAGCACCTCACACACCATCTCTCACCTCCCCAGTACTCCTCATACCAAATCCCCTCACCTCCCCAGTACTCCTCATACCGTCCCTCACCTCCCCAAACCACTCTCCTTACTGGGCGTCCCTCCCTCCCAGTACTCCTCATACCGTCCTCACTCCCCGGTACTCCTCTGTACCGTCCCTCACCTCCCCAGTACTCCTCCCACACACCATCCCTCACCTCCCAGTGCTCCCCAGCACACTCCCTCACCTCCCCGGTGCTCCCCAGCACCTCCTCACCTCCCCAGTGCTCTGGCACCTCCTCACCTCCCCAGTGCTCCCCAGCTTCCTCCCAGCACCTCCCAGTACTCCTCCCACCATCCTGTCTCTGATCCTCCCCCAGCACCTCCCTCACCTCCCAGTACTCTCTCTCAGCACCCCTCCTCACCTCCCCAGTACTCCTCCACCATCCCTCACCTCCCAGTACTCCCCAGCACCTCCCAGTACTCCACTCACACCATCCCTCACCTCCCCAGTGTCCCCAGCACCTCCCCAGTATACTCATGCACCGTCCCTCACCTCCCCAGTACTCCCCAGCACCTCCCTCACCTCCCAGTGCTCCAAGCATCTCCCCTCACCTCCCCTGTGCTCTCCAGCACCTCCCCTCACCTCCCAGTACTCCTCACACCATCCCTCACCTCCCAGTACTCCCCAGCACCTCCCCAGTACTCCTCACACCATCCCTCATCTCCCCTCCCTCACACCATCCGTCACCTTCCCAGTACTCCCCAGCACCTTCGACATCCCCCACACCTCCCAAGTACCTCCCTCACCTCCCCAGCATATCCCACACCTCCCCAGCATATCCCACACCTCCCCAGCATATCCCACAGCTAACGTAGCCTAAGAGAACTAAATGACATTCAGCGTATTAAAGATGTAAGCCCTTTCCTCATTCAACCTGTACACTTTTTTAATCCTTCCCAGTGACATCCCTCTTCCACATCCTTCCTAGTGACATCCCTCTTCCACATCCTTCCTAGTGACATCCCTCTTCCACATCCTTCCTAGTGACATCCCTCTTCCACATCCTTCCCAAAACTAACTAAGTATCTCGTCATACACATATTAAGAGTAACATGCAACTTTAAATTATGTTTTGTCGTTGTGTTGTTGATCTAAGGATTAATTAGCTCCCTGATGATCTAAAAATTAATCACATAGTCTAGATGATAATGAAGAAAAAAGTGAATTTAAAACCACACAAACAGTCATTAATCAGTGTCATATACACTCATAAACATTCATATACACTAACATTCAACCAACATATACACTCATATACACCCCAATACAACCCCTACATATTATAGATAAAAAATACATCATCAAAGTTGTTTCGAGTCGGCCTTTAAATCATATCAATGTGGGAGAATTTTAAGGCCCCGAGGACGTGTCTCTGGCGCAGCAGCTTGGAGGAGGAAGCATCGATCACCACAAAGCTGTCATGACCGTGAGCCCAGCTGTCTGCTCCGGGCAAGTTTATAACACTGGTTAATGACTTTGTGTGGTTTTAAATTCACTTTTTTCTTCATTATCATCTAGACTAATGTTCAGAGTACCGGATATAATAATGGTTACTGATATAATAGAACAAAGTTGCTATATGTTTTTATTAATAGATATACTTTATATATGTAGAGAGAGAGAGTAGTGATGATAATGGGAACAAAAGAGGTAATGATAATAATACCAAGGAGTAAGTGTAATAATAATAATAATAATAATAATAATAATAATAATAATAATAATAATAATAATAATAATAATAATAATAATAATAATAATAATAGTAATAATAATAATAATAATAATAATAATAATAATAATAATAATAATAATAATAATAATAAAAGCTCAGAAAAGTTTCACCACTACACGCTAAAAGAGAGAGAGAGAGAGAGAGAGAGAGAGAGAGAGAGAGAGAGAGAGAGAGAGAGAGCGAGAGAGAGAGAAAATAGCACACCTGACTGTATAAGTAATTAGTACACCTGGTTGTGACGAATACATTCCGTATAAACTTCTTTGATATGTGTAATGGACCTTCTCACCATTGACACATTTCTAAGGAGACTAAATTGACTGTATAAGTAATTAGTACACCTGGTTGTGACGAATACATTCCGTATAAACTTCTTTGATATGTGTAATGGACCTTCTCACCATTGACACATTTCTAAGGAGACTAAATTTTTGAAGCCTTAAAATAAGAAACATGAACATAATTTTGTCTATATATATGTTGAACAGAGGACGACAAATTACGGTTTATTCAAAATACTTTACGATAATCTTTTAATTAGTGTTATTGATATTATGACGCTACCGGGTGTTTATGACAGTTCAGTAAACACAATCAACTTCAGGGTGAGAGTATTAGTATGAAACTATTAATAAAAATTATATTAACATGAATAACACCTCAATGAAGACTTAATCAAGCAAACAACTCCAAGGTTATGAAGATAAGACTGTTTGTTTGTATCTTAGTTTTCAGATCTAAACACCGTAAATTATGTTGATGTTTTTGTCTTGAACATCAGACACTTGACGATAAAGATGGTCACCACTCTATAAGGTTCAATGTTTACTGTGAGGACGATTTAGTCAAAGATAATTCATCAGATTCACATTAGCGGGGTCAGTGAGGGGTCGGTTGGTGGTGGTGAGAATGTCAACAACACGAGACATCTGCATTCACACCTGTTAGCACCCTCCCCTCCACCTGCTTCTTCCCCTACACCTGCTCCTACACCTGCTTGCCTCCTCACCTGCTGGCCCAACACCTGCCTTATATAAGACTGGTGGGGACGCAGGTGAACTAATTGGTATTCTGTATCTTGCTGTATTCCCACCTGGCGCTGCACATCACCTCCTGTAAGACTGACACGGATACAACTACCTGTTATATCAAGGTAAGGTGAGAGTATTCGCCATAACCCAGGATATATTATCATAAACATAAGAACATAAGAAAATAAGGAGTCTGCAGTAGGCCGGTTGGCCTGTGCATGGCAGCTCCTGTCGAGAGTTACTACCACTCTCTATCATCCATGAATCTATCTTGCCTCCTTTTGAAACTTTCCAGAGTTCCCGCACTTACTACAAAGTTGCTAAGCTTGTTCCACTCGTCCACCACCCTATTTGTGAACCAGTTTCTTCCTATCTCCTCCTAAACCTAAACTTATCCAACGAATCCGTTGCTCCGAGTCCTATCCTGCTCGGATATTATAAGAACTTTATCTATATCCTTTATTGATTCCTTTCAGGTCTTCTAGGGAATGCAAGTTAAGTTTCTTTAACCTATCCTGATATGGAAGGTTTCTAAGTCCCGGAATCATTTTTGTCATTCTTCGCTGCACCGACTCTAGTGAATTTATATCCATTCTATAATAGGAGCACCAGAACTGAACCGCATAATCGAGGTGCGGCCTAACTAGCGCAAGATATAGTTGCAATAAGACCTCTGCACTCTTGTTACTTACACTTCTAGATATAAAACCCAATACTCTATTTGCCTTATTTCGAACATTAACGCACTGTTTTCTAGGCCGCAGGTCCGGGCTTACAAGTACCCCTAGGTCTCTTTCACAAGTCGACTTCTCTAGGTTGATGTTGTTAAGGCTGTATACATTATAAGTATTTGTTCTTCCAATATTAAGTACGCTGCACTTGCTGGTGTTGAATTTCATTTGCCATTTTTCAGACCACCCCTGCAGTTTATTTAATCCTCCTGTAATGCATTTGCATCCTGCCCTGAATTAATTTGCCGCCCTATTTTGGTGTCATCCGCAAACTTGCTTATGTCACTGCTGATCCCAGTATCTAAATCGTTTATGTAGATTATGAACAAGAGTGGGCCTAGTACTGACCCCTGGGGAACCCCACTGGTTACACGGCCCCACCCAGATTTAACACCATCTACGCTGACCCTCTGCGTTCTATCGGTGAGCCATGATTTTATCCAATTTAAAACTTTCCCCTCGATACCATGAGCCTTAATTTTTCTCAGAAGCCTCTGATGGGGTACTCTGTCAAATGCTTTGCTAAAGTCTAAATAAATAACATCGTAATTTTCGTCATTATCTACTACCTCGAAGACTTTCCTAAAAAACGTTAGCAGATTTGTTAGACAAGATTTTCCCTTTGTAAACCCATGTTGAGAGTCGTAGATTAATTTGCTTTTCTCTAGATGCGATCGGATGCTATCTGCTATAATTGATTCAAGAAATTTCCCCACTACTGACGTCAAACTGATAGTCTGATGTCAGGTGGTGGTAATCTTGTTATGTTTAGGTGAGCCACGTTCTTAGTCTGTAGGGAGAGCTTCAGTCATCTGCTTACCTGAGACTCTCACACGACAGTACCTGAGATGTGACCGAGAACTGCCGTGTTGTTAATGAATGCTAGTCCTCAACAGAGTAATTGACATTAATCTATATAACTATTTTTGTCTCGGCATTTACGTCTCCAGATCTGGCAGTGGAGGAATTAGTGGGAAATATGATGACTCTGCGGATATTGTTTTTCCTAATGACGGCGGTGATGACGATGACTATCTGTGTTGATCCTGGCGATACCAACACCACGGCGGCCGATGACACCAGCACCACGGCGGCCGATGACATCAGCACCACGGCGACCAATGACACCAGCACCACGGCGGCCGATGACACCTTCCCCCGTGAACCTACTCCATCACCAGGTAAATGCCAGCCTCTGTGTTGCTTGGATCGCCGTTACCGCAACTGTCTGGACCTACAGACGACGGGTGGTGTGGCGGTGAGCGGTGTCTACATAGTCTACCCCTACAACACCTCCCCTGAGCGTCCCGTCAACGTGTGGTGCGACATGACGACTGATGGAGGTGGCTGGACCGTCATCCAGCGCCGCGATGATTATCCCTTACAAGAGAATTTTTACCGCAGATGGATAGAGTACGCCCTCGGCTTCGGTGACCTACAGCGTGAACACTGGCTCGGTCTGGACCACATCCACGCACTTACGGATCAAACTGTTTACGAACTCCGCGTCGACTTGGCTGACTTTTCTGGTAACAGGCGCTCAGCAAAGTACAGCCTGTTCTATGTGCATAACAGAGACGCTTTCTACTTACTGGAGGTCGACGGATACTCGGGAACCGCTGGCGACTCTTTGTCTCCCCATAATGGAAGGAAGTTTTCTGCTCGAGACAAAGACTTGGACGGCTATGGAGCAGCCTCGTGTGCACAGAGGTGAGGTTTATAAGTTTTATGCAGATTATCATGTGTGTGTGTGTGTGTTAGTGCACGCCTTAATAAATATCACTCATGTTATTACTACAGGAGTAAACTGTAACACTGCAGGTACTGTAGAGTAATAATTATTATTATCGTTATTTCTGCTCCGTTTAGTTTCAGTTGTAATACATGTCTGAAGATCTTGGAGAGTAACAATAAAGACAGTACTTTCGAAATGAACTAACAACTTATTTCACTCAGGTACTCCGGCGCCTGGTGGTACGCTGCTTGCCACGCCAGTAACCTGAACGGGAAGTACCTGGCAGGGAACCATACATCTTATGCTGACGGTGTTAACTGGAGGACCTGGCTCGGCTACCACTACTCCCTGAAGAAGACTGTCATGATGATCAGACCAGTCCGGCCTTCTCGTGTTCCCTCAACCCCATCCTCCCAGCCAACATCCACCACATAGCCTCCAGAAATATTAACCATGCGTTTCCACTAAGGACCTACTCCCTGCTGGCTTATATGATCTTGACTGTACTATTGAATTTTGTCTTACTGTAACTGTAAGCTATCCATGCTGTAATACGGTGACACACGCTTGAGTTATGTGTCACTTCTCAGTTGAATTATGTTATGTGTACCTCCCCTAGTCCACACACACACACACACACACACACACACACACACACACACACACACACACACACACACACACACACCATTACCCCCCTTAGTTAAGTCACTCAACACTCCCTAAGGTAACTGCCGGTTCTCACAAGATTCTATAAAGTGTTTTCATGACGACCAATACTTTAGATATTATTACAAGAATCACTGTGTCGAGTCTTACATCTTTCTTGGCACCAAATTTGTTCCTAATAAAAAATTTTAAAATATTTTTCGACTGATTCGGATTTTTCTCTGCTTTTGCTTGTGAATAATTTATATGATTACAGTGAAATCTCTATTTAACGGACTATGGAGAGGACACTCCGTTATGTCGAGGGTCTGTTAGATGTGAAACCTCCATCTAACGGATTATATGGAGAGAGAAGTCCGCTATTGGAGGTTTCACTTACAGAAAATGTAATTAGAATTTTATTCAAGGTAATAATTTAAATTGTAAATGAAAATATGGTTTTCATCCTCTTATAATTATACCATTAATTAAAAAACGATATAGAAATAAAGAAACTATGATACACGAAGCGCTTGGGAACCTAACCTAACCTAACCTAACCTAACCTAACCTAACCTAACCTAACCTAACCTAACCTATGTCATCAAGTGCAGTAATTAGGACGCCGTTGTTATAAGGCTGTCAGGTATGTTTGTCTCCATTACCTATAGAGTGTAGAATGGCTGAGGCAGGTGTGGGGTGGCTGAGGCAGGTGTGGGGTGGCTGAGGCAGGTGTGGGGTGACTGAGGCAGGTGTGGGGTGGCTGAGGCAGGTGGGGTGGCTGAGGCATGTGTGGGGTGGCTGGAGGCAGGTGTGGGGTGACTGAGGCAGGTGTGGGTGGCTGAGGCAGGTGTGGGGTGGCTGAGGCATGTGTGGGGTGGCTGAGGCAGGTGTGGGAGCTGAGGCAGGTGTGGGGTGGCAGGTGTGGGGTGGCAGGTGTGGGGTGGCTGAGGCAGGTGTGGGGTGGCTGAGGCAGGTGTGGGTGGCTGGGGCAGGTGTGGGGTGGCTGGGGCATGTGTGGGGTGGCTGAGGCAGGTGTGGGGTGGCTGAGGCAGGTGTGTGGGGGTGGGCTGAGGCAGGTGTGGGGTGGCTCAGAGTGTGGGTGGCTGAGGCATGTGCTGAGGCAGGTGTGGGGTGGCTGAGGCAGGTGTGGGGTGGCTGAGGCAGGTGTGGGGTGGCTGAGGCAGGTGTGGGGTGACTGAGGCAGGTGTGGGGTGGCTGAGGCAGGTGTGGGGTAGCTGAGTCAGGTGTACTGTAGGTTGACTTAGGCGTTCTCATTACAAGGTAAAACTCATTTCGAATTAAAAAAAACATTTGTATCATACCAGTGTTAATTACAGGTGTACGTAAATTAGTTTTTGTTCGCAGGATTTTAATGATGGAGTTGCTTAGGTGTTACTAAGAGTCAAGGATGATCTAGAGATAAAAGCTATAGGCATACTGTAATATATAACTTTGTAATATCACATATATCGATATTATATAAAGATTTACAGTATATAAATATATGAACAAATTCCTTCATTGAAAAAATTTAAAATTACTGAAATAAATGAGAATAATGAAAAAAATATAATGAATGAAATATATGAGAATAATGCAAAAAATATAATGAATGAAGTAAATGAGAATAATGAAAACAAGGATAATTTTCAGCTGTAAAGTCTAATTAATTTTCCACATACACTTCACGGAGTACTGTTGCTCTTTCACTTATTTCACCCTAACATCAAAACCCATCGAGGCACAAAGCGGGCGAGAGGAAGGTACACACTTATGGGGACGTGGGGGGACTAAAGGAGCGTGGTGGGCGTGGGGGGTGGGGGCGTGGGGGTTGGGGTTGGGAGGGGGCCATGGCAGTGGGGGGTGCGAGGTTGGGGTTGGAAGGGGGGTTGGGAGGGCCGTGGCAGTGGGGGTGTGGAGAATGGGGTTGGGAGGGGGTTGGGAGGGCCGTGGCGTGGGGGGTGCGTGGGGGTTAGTTGGGAGGGGGCCGTGGCAGTGGGGGTGTGTGGGGTTGGGGTTGGGGAGGGGTTGGGAGAGGGGACCGTGGCAATTGGAGGGGGGTTGGGCGTGGGGAGCGTGGGGGGGGAAGGGGGCGTGGTATGTTCTTTTTTCCACCTTATTATAGAATTTTGTTGGCAGTAATTAGCTCATAAATTGACATAACAGCCGAGGCATAATTACAAGTGCCACCTGGACTCCCGCTTCCAGGTAAGTTTCGGGAGGTAGTCGGTTGTCGGCAGGTACACGGTGGATGAGACAGGTGTGATAATGAAATTGGTGTGAGGTTGTAGTCTCTCTCTCTCTCTCTCTCTCTGCTACCTTCCGTTCTTTTCATTCTCCCTCTCTTTCTCTGTCTCTCTTTATACCTATCTATTCCCTCTATCTATTTCCCTATAGTCATGTCTGTATTTATTTTAACTTTGCATCTATTCTCTCTATCCATCTCTATTTTCTATCATTCTCTTTATCTCTATTTCTCTTTGGGTGTTTGTTTTAGTGCCTCTGTCTCTTACTGTCTGTCTCTTAATCTCTCGTTTTTACAGGAAGTGAAGAAGTATTACAAAAGAGAAAGGATTTGTGTAAAGGGCCGCGAGTGTTTAAACGTTTATACAATAGCTGACTTTTGTTTAGGTGTACAAACGTTTATTGAATTATTGTGTTTATGTCTACAGTTCAAACCTTTATGGAATATTATTTTCATATTTGAGTTTCAAACGTTTTATAAAGTGTTTTCTCGCGATGTATTTCTCAAACGTTTATTGGGTATTTTCTTACATTGTTACAACGTTAATTGAACCTGGCATTTGTGTTGTTCTGTCTAAAACGTTTATGCAATGATTTGTTTACGCTCAATGAATACAAATATGACTAAATAGCCTGTTCTTAGGTTCATAAGATAGTGTTCATCATGGAACAACCTTATTGCTTTTACATAATTTTTTTATATTCTAAATCGATTATTATTATTATTATTATTATTATTATCATCATCATCATATTAATTTTCCGTCAGCTGTGTGGTTCAGTGTCCCATAATATTCACTGTCCCATATGGTTCACTGTCCCATATGGTTCAGTGTCCCAGCAAGTACGACATGGCAACACGTAACAACACACGTAAGGGTGTTTACTGGCGGGCCCCGGCGGGTCTGGCGGCAGTAAAGTTCATCATGTCTCTCCAGGTGAGTCAAAGGTCGACCAGGGAATCAAACTTGGACCAAACGAGGTTATAAGTCAAGGGAACTTTGCATGAATAAGTTAGAGGCAAGAGTCAGGCTTGGGAGCATCTCGTTGTGTCCGTCTTGTCAAGTCGCCTCTCGCCTTCCTCCACTGTATTGCCATCCTCTTATAAATGGCTAAAGTTTATATTATACCAGACGCGAGATGTTTCTGGCCAGTTTATATACTTTCTCTCACCTCTTAAACAACCGACTGTTAGGTGCCAGAGAAGAATATTGGCACTGTTATGACTCAGCCTGCACACTTCTTCACAAGTTAGGGGGGGGAAAGTTTGTCTTCAGAAAACAATGTAAGTGAAGGCTACGTGTTGGACAGCTTTTCACAAAACACTTTAGTTTGTATCGTTCAAGATTCTTCCACCGCTGGGCATTGTATCTCGTCTGTCTGTGTGTACCTTCTGTCGCAACATCTTAACTATTCTTTTTTTTTTTTTACGGGCATCAGACCACCCGGGCACAGGTCACTGACCCACATCGGGGCCTGGCGGGGGGCAAAATATACTAATACTAATACTACTACTACTACTACTAATAATAATAATAATAATAATAATTATAATAATAGTAATAAATTAAAAAATTAAAAAAAAAGATGAAAATTGAGAAACAATATATGTATGTTGTGTTGTCAATGGTAAGAGAAACAATTGAGACCCTGCAATTGTGTGTAAATGAGGCAGAAAGTCAGATCAGCAACCTGGGACTTGGTCACAATTTTTGTGGTGCCATATGGCAGCAGGGTCTACCAAAACAATATTATATACAATATGACGCAAGAGAGAAGGAGAGAGTGGGAGATATATATTCCTGGCCAGAGAGAGAGATGAGCAGGTCTTGTTTAAGGATACATTATCTGTCAGGTGTGTAAGTGT
This sequence comes from Homarus americanus, assembly GCF_018991925.1. Taxonomy (NCBI): domain Eukaryota; kingdom Metazoa; phylum Arthropoda; class Malacostraca; order Decapoda; family Nephropidae; genus Homarus; species Homarus americanus. The sequence goes on along the minus strand of NW_024731893.1, from coordinate 76,063 downwards.
GACAGTCAGCAGCCAAGTACAGGTAAGACAGACGTGAGGTTCCCTATCTCATCCAGCCTCTCTCACCCCAACCACTGCGGAAGCCCTACTAGGGTAGAGACGTGAGACAGGCTCTCTCTCTCTCTCCCTTAGGTGGCCACGCTGGGGTAGGTCATCTCAGTAGAGACCTGGGAGGGCGACCTTCCTCAGATTACCTCGTGACAGCTCATTAGGTGGCGCAGCGGTGCTCTCAGGACCTGTTCTGCGAGCACCAATCGCATCAGCCCTGCCAACCACCACTAACACTACCACCATTACTACCAACACAGCCGTCGCCAACGTAGCCGTCGCCGCCGCCGCCGCCGCCGCCGCCTCCCTCGCCGCTGCCCCTGCCGCCTCCGCCGCTGCCACCACCACCGCCACCCCTACCACAACCACCCCTATCACAACGACCACCTCCACTACCACCTCCCTATCCCTCGTCTCCCACACTATCGCTGAGTATTGAGTCTTCTGTCAGCTCCACACAGGCTTGGTATGATGGTGTGGTGAGTGAGGTGTAGGCCCGCGATAAATTACTTGTGTAATGACCGTAGTCGAGTTCATTAAGAGTTCTCCAAAACTAAACACCGTTACAAGTGACGCATCTGGGGTGTATATATGTATGTGTGAGTGTATATCCGTGTGTATAATGTATATGTATAATTCGGGTCTGGATGTTCGGCAGTATCTGTGTTGTTGTGGAGTTCGTCCTTCATTGTCGGTTTGGTTAGTGAGGTAAACTGTTAAAGTAGATGGTTATAATCTTATATATATAAATAAATAAAAAAAACACCCATTAATTAACAAGACACACTTTTATTACCAACAAAATACCTCTGTACTTAGAGTGTTTTTTTCTATGATGAGAGTAAAAAAAAATCCTTTGAACACACAGGTTTTTCCTCACTCATGCCATAGTAATTAGACTAAAGCGTATTTTTGGCTTGAGAAATAATAACCATGGTCTAACTACAACAGTTCTACCAACACGTAGTTTTAGTTTGGATAATGAATAATACTTTCTATTTGTACTTTCCCATCTGCTCTCGGTGGACGTTTGACAGCAAAAGTATAACAAAAATATTAAATAAATAAATAAATTAAAAAGTAAAAAGTACAAAAAATAAAAGTACAAACAACTAAAGTGTAAAAATAAATGAAAGTGAAAAAGTAAAACAGTTGGAAAAAAAGATAAAAAAAATACAAAAAGTGAAAAAAAAAAGAGTTAAAAAAGTTTTAAAAAAATATTTAAAAAAGCTCCATTAGTTAATCCCTAAAGCAGCCTTTGTCACTTTCCCTCCCCGGTGATGGTGGTTCTCACACACGCCAGTTTCCCCAAGGAGTTAAAAGCAAAACGGAAATATTGTCTTCAGAATTCTCAACATTTTCGACGAGCGCATGAAAGACCTGAGGGCCTTCCTCCTCGGTCCTGCCCTGGGAATCACTGTTAGCTTATTAGTTCTATCAAGCAACAACAATCTGGCTGCCTTACCTTCCACAATAACGTCCCTCACAAACTTAAATTTCTTATTTTTTTCCTTTATTTATCATAAACTCAAAAGACAAATGACTATCACAAAAAGTTCTATTTACTACGTTTATTCAGTTTATTCTAATTGCCATATGTTTTTCTCTCTTTTATGTTGATTTATTTCGGATTTATTCATTTTTCATGTTTATATAGTGTTTCTAGTCACTGTCAGCCACCACCCGCTACTGTCCTCGTCTCTCCTCTTGATGCCAGAGTCAACCTTTAAGCACAGAGAGTTTCTTTTGTTCTTGAAGGGTCCAGTCAAGGGGCTCAGAGGCTGTAACACACACACACACACACACACACACACACACACACACACACACACACACACACACACACACACACACACACACACACACACACACACACACACACACACACACACACACACACACACACACACACACACACACACACACACACACACACACACACACACACACACACACACACACACACACACACACAAAATAATCATGCAAATATATTTCTGTAACTTTTTTCCCCCACTGGCCCCAACAACCGTGACAGCTTCACTTTAACTCTGAAACGAACGTCGACGGACTTGATTGATTGATTCCTCTCAGCTCTAACACTACCTGGGAATACCTGTGCGAGGTGTGGAATGCTACTACAGCCTCCCAACCTAGAATACTACTCAGGAGAGACCTTAATGGGTACAAGTAATTTATGGGTCTTTTTCTGCCCTAGTCTGACAACCTCAAAGGAAGATTATATATGTGTGTGTGTGTGGTGTGTGTGTGTGTGTGTGTGTGTGTGTGTGTGTGTGTGTGTGTGTGTGTGTAAGTATGTATCGACCTCCATACCTATTGGGAAGGAGAGACATTATCTTCACCTTTTACCTGCAGGCGACAAGCATAGCACACCTGAGAGCCAATTAATGACCGTGAAATTACATGCAAATGACCACTTAAAGGAAGTCTATTGTTCTTGGTGCTAATATTACCTTAGACTTATGTGATAATAAATGTGAATATTCTAATTTGGTGTAATTTATAATGAGGAAAGACATTAGGTAAACAGTAGCGAGATGGCTGGAAGAATTACTCCCCCTTTATACTGTCAAAGGTTGTAGCATAATGATGATGTATATATGTGATAATGAAGGTAATGTTATGTGATGGTGTTGCTGATACTACTACTAATACCTGACAATAATGTAGGTAAGAAACAATAAATAACACACACACACACACACACACACACACACACACACACACACACACACAACACACACACACACACACATACACACACACACACACACACACCACACACACACACACACACACACACACACACACACATACACACACACACACACACACACCACACACACACACACACACACACAACACACACACAACACACACACACACACACACACACAACACACACACAACACAAGCATCATAGACCATCTTGGAGATACAGTCACAGACATAATCACCTCATTCAGGTCTAATTAATCCTGGCTTGATTATTACTATCAAAGCTCAGCAAGCCGTCACTGTCACCCACACCTGTCTAATTATCCGCCTAGGTGTGTCCTCAATCAACACGGCGCCTCATCAGAAACCACTAAGTTACCTCAAATACACTTTATGGATTATCCGCAACGAATTAATGACACTACAGTAAAACCTTCATTTAACGGACATCAATCTCATGGGTACAGCCCGTTATATGAAGGTTTCACATCTAATGGACCTGGTTATAATGGACTATACTTTCCCATGTAGTCCGTTAAATAGAGGTCTTATTGTACAGATAAATCCTAACGGGAAGCTCAAACAGGTAATTCCTCCCCTTGTTAACGAAGAGACACGCTATCTAACAGAGGGTGTGGATGGAGTGTAACAGGAGCTCAGCTGGGTATACACGGTTCTTACACACTGTTATAATGATGATGAGGTGAAGACTTGACGAACTCCAGTCTGTTTGAAGGAGAGTGTGTGGGAGGAGGACAAGCAAGGACAAGAGTGTGTGGATGAAATTAATGAGGACAAGTATGAGGTTGTACTTGAAGAGAAGAGTGTGAAGATGTCTGTTAGGAGGAGGAAGAGGTGTGTGAAGGGGAAAGGTGAGATATGACACGGTACAAAATAGCTGTTTTGCTTCTACTGTCTGTCTGTCTTCCCTTACCCCATTATCCCCTCTTCTCATTCTTCCTCTCCACCTCAACTTACGCACCTCCTCTTCCCCACTTCTCCTCCTCCTCTTCCCCACCTCTCCTCCTCCTCTTCCCCTCTCCTCTTCCCAATCCTCCTCTTCTTCCCCACTCCTCCTCTTCTCTTTCCCCTCCTCTTTCCCCCTCCTCTTCCCCTTCTCCTCCTCTTCCCCTCTCTCCCTCTTCCTCCTCTTCCCTTCTCCTCCTCTTCTCCCTCTCCTCCTCTTCTCCTCCTCTCTTCTCCTCCTCTTCCCCTCTCCTCTCTTCCTCTCTTCCTCCTCCCTCTTTCCTTCTCCTCCTCTTCCCTCCTCTCCCCTCTCCCTCTCTTCCCCTCTCTTCCTCTTCCCCTCCTCTCCCTCTTCCCCCTCTCCCTCTTCCCTCTTCTCTTCCCTTCTCCTCCCCTCTTCCCCTCTCCCTCCCTCTTCCCCTCTCCTCCTCTTCCCCCTCTCCTCCTTCTCCTCTCCTTCTCCTTCTCTTCCCCTCTCCTCTCTTCCCTCTCTCTTCCCCCTCTCCACCTCTCTCCCCTCTTCCCCTCTCCTCCTCTTCCCCCTCTCCTCTTCCCCTCTCCTCCTCTTCCCCTCTCCTCTTCCCCCTCTCCCCCTCTTCCTCTCCGCCCCTCCCCCTCTCCCCTCTCCTCTTCCCCTCTCCTCTCCTCCCCTCTTCCCCCTCTCCGCCTCTCCCTCTCTCCTCTTCCTCCTCTCTCCCTCTTCCCCCCTCTCCTCCTCTTCCCCCTCTCCTCTCTCCTCTCCTCCCTTCCCCTCTCCTCCCTCTTCCTCTCTTCTCCTTCCTCTTCCCCCTCTCCTCCTCTTCCCCCTCTCTCCTCCTCTTCCTCCTCCTCCTCTTCCTCTCCTCCTCTTCCCCTCTCCTCCTCTTCCCCTCTCCTCTCTTCCCCTCTCCTCCTCTCCTCCTCCTCTTCCCCTCTCCTCTCCTCCCCTTCCTCCTCTCCTCTCCTCCTCTCCCTCTTCCCCTCTCCCCCTCTTCCTCCTCTCCCCCTCTCTCCTCCCTCTCCTCCTCTTCCCCTCTCCTCCTCTTCCCCTCTCCCTCTCTCCCCTCTCCCTCCTCTTCCCCTCTCTCCTCCCTCCTCTCCCCTCTCCTCCCTCTTCCCCTCTCCTCCCTCCCCCTCTCCTCCTCTTCCCCCTCTCCTCCTCTTCCCCCCCTCCTCCTCCCGGTATAATACTGTCACCACGGAGGCCACCCCTGACGCTGATGAGATTCCGATGCATTGAAAATTTCGCCCCAAATTGTTTCTGTCCTTCACGGAGACGCAGCCCAAGACGGTACCTTTGTCTCCAGGTTCCCCGGGGCGTAGGAGGCCAGCGGGAGACCTCATGTGTGTGCGTGTGTGTGTGTGTGTGTGTGTGTGTGTGTCCAACAATCCTTCCCCCTCCCCTCCTCCCTTCCCTCTTTCACCCCTAATCCCTCTCCACAAGCCCTTCCCATCCTCTTTTACCAACCATCCCTTTCCCTTCCCTCTCTCCCTCTCAGCAATCCCTACCATCCTTCCTAACGTCTATCATAATTTGGCAAGATAAACACATCGCCGCCAAACTCGCCAACTCGTCCAGAATACTACGGAAGTTTTCTTAAATTAAATTCTCACAGTAAATATAGGGCTAACAGTGATGTACAGCTTAACAAGAGTATTAAGTTGGTTTAAGCTTTGGTACTTGGGTAGTTATTGTTGTGAGTATCTAAGAATATAGTGATTTATTATAATTTTCGTAACGATGATGATGATGCACACGTTCACATTAACAGAAGACACACACACGCACGCAAGTACGCACGCACGCACGCACGCACGCACGACTACATCATATCTAATTCACCTTGACTTAGATAGGTGTATTTATGTTGTGACATTTAAGAGAGGGCGGGCCGAGCAGACCTCTTTATTTATGCAGGATCGACCCATTGCACTCAAAGTTTACGATCAACAAAATAATCCTATTAACCACTTACTTATTGTGTATAATTCCTTAATCTTAAGCGAATATGACTTTGTAGGGATTGTGTCCGGTCATTTTATTGTTTATCTTATCTGACCTGACTGATGCTGGCTATTGCGAATGAGGGATTTTATTTATTCGTCAATTGTAACCTAATTAACATCGCCCTTTAAGGCCGATTCACACTATCCATCACGTATCGGTAACATCACAGCTCGGCAACGGTCCGTCATAATTTCTTACCTGTAATCAAATGGAGCTGTTCACACCTAACCGGCACGTCACCGTCACGTATCGGTTCGGTTCCGTTCCGTCACGTCTCGGTATCTCCGATACGTTACGGATGGTGTGAACAGACACGCGGTCAGTAACGGTCCGTTCGAGCAACAGAGCAGGCGGGAGGGTCTACAGCTTGATATAGGCCTAGCTGATTTATTCACTTTTGTTTCACCTCATGGACGAACAGCCAATTGAAATGGTTCGCTGATATGAAGAACTGTATGATATGTCCAACAATAAATACAGTGATAATGTTTATAAGGACAGACTGTGGAAAATCACAGGAGTGGAACTAAACAAACCAGGTAAGAGATTACCCTTTACTGTTAAGTAACACTGCACTGTTTGGTTTAACTAATCTTGAATAAACACTTACTCAAGCAGTCTACTGCCAAGGTATAGAGCCAGATGGGCTGTTAAAGAATTGTTTAAATTTCTCTCTCACATAAAAGGCACGTTGATGGGCATTTCCCCCTTGTCCAGCCAATCCAGTAAAGTTGTTCTCTAACCTTGAAGGAGTGATGCTTAGTCTGTCACATCTTGATCTCTAATATAATTGTGCAAAATGCAAGTTGCAAAAACAATAATGTCAGCGTTCTGAAGCAGGACTTTGAGAGTCCTTTAATATATTTTATTTTTTTTACTCCGGATGCCAAAAGTGTTCTCAGCAACTCTTCCTGCACGCGAGAGCCTGTAGTTGAATACACTCTTCTCTGTATTCCCATTAATTTGTGATCCTGGATAATGTCTCATTAATAAGTTTTTAGTGGGAAGGCCTCATCCCCTACAATTACAAAGGGAGCCAAGCAATTTGTCCCTAGCAGTTCCTTATCTTGAGGCACATTCATATTTCCCTGTTCTAAATCACTTCCTAGCTTTCAATGAAAAAAAATTTCCCCCATCACTGTTCTCACCAAAAGATCCAATATCCACGACAACACCAACTGACCGATCGCTCGTCTCTGTGTGAACTTATCTTATGGGTGATATTAAACTCTGTCTGTCTGTATGTCTGTCTATCTGTCTGACTGACTCTATCTGGCTCTCTATGTCCATGTCTGTCTGTCTTTCTGTGAATGTATGTATGTATGTATGTATATATATATATATATATATATATATATATATATATATATATATATATATATATATATATATATATATATATATATATATATATATATATATGTGAATGTATGTATAACTCTCTCTCTCTCTCTGTAATCCGCATGGTAAACGTTTCTCCAGACAACATAGAATGGTCCAGGTGTATCTATTGGTAAAGCAGCGCTGTTATGTTGCTTCATCTGAAAACGTTGAAGATCATTTGCATAGATAATGTGTGGTGTGTATGGCTGCTGAGTGGGGGGAGTGGGAGGAGAGAGGGAGTAGAGAGGGAAGTTGCTTAGAGTGTGTCTCACATTGATGGTGGTAATGGTGATTGGAGGTGTGTGGTGATAGTGATGGTGGTAGATGGTAGAGGGTAGTGGTAGTGTTGGTGGTAGTGGTGATGTTAGATGGTAGTGGTAGTGATGGGTGATAGTGATGGTTGGTAGATAGTAGTGGTGATGATGGTGGTAAGAGGTAGTGGTGATGATGGTGTTAAGTGGTGATGGTGGTGGTAAGAGGGCAGTGGTGATGATGGTGTTAAGTGATGATCATAGTGTAAGTGGTGATGGATGGTAGGTGGTGATGGTGGTGGGTGAGATGATGGTGGGTGGTGATGATGGTGGCAGATGATGGTGGTAAGTGGTGATGGTGGTGGTAAGTAGTGATCATAGTGGTAAGTGGTGATGATGGTGGTAAGTGGTGATGATGGTGGGTAAAAGGTAAGTGATGATGATGGTGGGTAAGTGATGATCATAGCGGTGTAAGTGGTGATGATGTAGGTAAGTGATGATCATAGTGGTAAGTGGTGATGATGCAGGTAAGTGATGATCATAGTGGTAAGTGGTGATGATGGTGGTAAGTGGTGATGATGGTGGTAAAAGGTAAGTGATGATGATGGTGGTAAGTAGATGATCATAGTAGTGGGCAGATGATGGTCGTAAGTGATGATCATAGTGGTAAGTGGTGATGATGGTAAGTGATGATCATAGTGGTAAGTGGTGATGGTGGTGGTAAGTGATGATCATAGGTGGTAAGTGGTGATGATGGTGTAAGTGATGATCATAGTGGTAAGTGGTGATGATGGTGGGTAAGGATGATCATAGTGGTAAGTGTGATGGTGGTGGTAAGGATGATCATAGTGGTAAGTGGTGATGATGGTGGTAAGTGATGATCATAGTGGTAAGTGGTGATGATGGTAAAAAGGCAAGTGATGATGATGGTGGTAAGTGGTGATGGCGGTGATGATGATAAGTGATGACTAAGGTGGTAAGTGATGATGATGGTGGTAAGTGATGATCATAGTGGTAAGTGGTGATGATGGTGGCAAAAGGTAAGTGATGATGATGGTGGTAAGTGATGATCATAGTGGTAAGTGGTGATGGTGGTGTAAGTGATGATCATAGTGGTAAGTGGTGATGATGGTGGTAAGTGTGATGATCAGTGGTAAGTGGTGATGATGGTGATAAGTGATGATCATAGTGTTAAGTGGTGATGATGGTGGTAAAAGGTAAGTGATGATGATGGTGGGTGATGATCATAGTGGTAAGTGGTGATGATGGTGGTAAGTGATGCTGATCATAGTGGTAAGTGGTGATGATGGTGGTAAGTGATGATCATAGTGGTAAGTGGTGATGATGGTGGTAAGTGATGATCATAGTGGTAAGTGGTGATGATGGTGGTAAAAGGTAAGTGGTGATGATGGTGGTGTGGTGATGATGGTGGTAAGTGATGACTGGCAGTGGTGGGTGGTGATGATGGTGCAGTAAGTGATGATCATAGTGGTAAGTGGTGATGGTGGTGGTAAGTGATGATCATAGTGGTAAGTGGTGATGACAGGCAAGTGATGATCATAGTGGTAAGTGTGATGATGGTGGCAAGTGATGACCTAGTGGTAAGTGGTGATGATGGTGGTGGGTGATGACTGGTAGTGGTAAGTGGTGATGATGGTGGTAAGTGATGACTATAGGTAAGTGGTGATGATGGTGGTAAGTGATGATCATAGTGGTAAGTGGAGATGATGGTAGGTAAAAGGTAAGTGATGATGATGGTGGTAAGTGGTGATGGTGGTAAGTGGTGATGATGGTGGTAAGTGGTGATGGTGGTGGTAAGTGGTGATGATGGTGGTGGTGATGGTGGTGGTAAGTGATGATCATAGTGGCAAGTGGTGATGATGGTGGTAAGTGATGACTGGTAGTGGTAAGTGGTGATGATGGTGGTAAAAAGGTAAGTGATGATGATGGTGGTGGGTGGTGATGGCAAGTGGTGATGATGGTGGTAAGTGATGATCATAGGTAAGTGGTGATGATGGTGGTAAGTGATGATCATAGTGGTAAGTGGTGATGATGGTGGTAAAAAGGTAAGTGGTGATGTGATGGTGGTAAGTGGTGATGATGGTGGTAAAAGGTAAGTGATGGTGATGGGTAAGTGATGATCATAGGTAAGTGGTGATGATGGTGGTAAGTGATGATCATGGTAGGTGGTGATGATGGTGTAAGTGATGTGATCATAGTGGTGGGTGGTGATGATGGTGGTAAGTGATGATCATAATGGTAAGTGGTGATGATGGTGGTAAGTGATGATCATAGTGGTAAGTGGTGATGATGGTGGTAAGTGATACCATAGTGGTAAGTGGTGAGATGATGGTGGGTAAGTAGATGCAGTGGTGATGGATGGTGGTAAGTGATGATCATAGGTAAGTGGTGATGATGGTGGTAAGTGATGATCATAGTGGTAAGTGGTGATGATGGTGGTAAAAGGTAAGTGATGATGGATGGTGGTAAGTGGTGATGGCAAGTGGTGATGATGCAGGTAAGTGATGATCATAGTGGTAAGTGATGATGATGGTGGTAAGTGATGATCATAGTGGTAAGTGGTGATGATGGTGGTAAAAGGTAAGTGATGATGATGGTGGTAAGTGATGATCATAGTGGTAAGTGGTGATGGTGGTGGTAAGTGATGATCATAGTGGTAAGTGGTGATGATGGTGGTAAGTGATGACTATAGTGGGTGGTGGGCTGATGGTGGTAAGTGATGATCATAGTGGTGGTGATGATGATGGTAAGTGATGATCATCATAGTGGTAAGTGGTGATGATGGTGGTAAAAGGTAAGTGATGATGATGGTGGTAAAGTGGTGATGGTAAGTGATGATGATGGGTGGTAAGTGATGACTGGCGGTGGTAAGTGGTGATGATGGTGGCAAGTGATGATCATAGCGGTAAGTGATGATGATGCAGGTAAGTGATGATCATAGTGGTAAGTGGTGATGATGCGGCAAAAGGTAAGTGATGATGATGGTGGTAAGTGGTGATGGCAAGTGGTGATGATGTAGGTAAGATGATCATAGGTGGTAAGTGGTGATGATGGTGGTAAGTGATGATCATAGTGGTAAGTGGTGATGATGGTGGTAAGTGATGACTATAGTGGTAAGTGGTGATGATGGTGAAAAGGTAAGGATGATGATGGTGGTAAGTGGTGATGGCAAGTGGTGATGATGGTGGTAAGTGATGATCATAGTAGGGTGGTGATGATGGTGGTAAGTGATGATCATAGTGGTAAGTGGTGATGATGGTGGTAAAAGGTAAGTGATGATGATGATGGTGTTGGGTGATGATCAAAGTGGCGGTAAAGGTGGTGCTAAGTGGTGATGGTAAGTGGTGATGGTGGTGGTAAGAGGTAAGTGGTGATGATGGTGGTAAGAGGTGACAGATGGTGGTAAGAGGTGATGATGGCGGGTAAGTGGTAGTAGTAGTGGTAGTGATGGTGGTAGTAGTGGTCGATAACAACACATCAACACGAATCCTAATACAGTAATGGTTTAATTCCCCGCATATATAAATCATCTATAATCCAATAATAAATCATGTAATAAAGCCTCAAATAAATCCAGTAATAAATCCAGTAATAAATCCTTTAATAAATCCCAAAATTCCTGCAATAAATCCTGTAATAAACCCTGTAATAAATCCTGCAATAAACCCACTAATAAATCCTGTAATAAATCCACTAATAAATCCTTTAATGAAGCCTCTAATAAATCCTCAACAAATCCTTCAATATATCCTAATAAACCCTTCAACAACTTCTTTAATAAATCCTCTATCAAATTCTTTAATAAATCCACTAATAAACTCTTTAATAAAGCCTCTAATAACCAAACAAATCCTTCAATATATCCTAATAACCCTTCAACAAACTTTATCAAACTCCCTCTAATAAATCCTTTTAATAAATCCTCTAATAAATCCTCTGGTCAAATTCTTTAATAAATCCACTATCAAACTCTTTAATAAAGCCCTAATAAATCCCTCAACAAACTTTAATATATCCTCTAATAAACCCTTCAATAAATCCTCAAATAAATCCTCTAATAAACCCTTCAATAAATCCCTCAATAAATCCTCTAATAAACCCTCCAATAAATTCTTTAATAAATCCACTAATAAATCCTTTAATAAAGCCTCTAATAAACTCTTCAATAAATCCTCAAATAAATCCTCTAATAAACCCTCCAATAAATCCTTTAATAAATCCTCTAATAAATCCTCTAATAAATCCTCTCTTACTCTCTGCACTACACATTCCCCAATTCTAAAAGAGCATTCCACCAGCCGCTCTATACCCAAGGTCATACTTCAGCCGCTAGTATGTGGGTAAGTGTGTCAGTCAGCCCCGCCCCTCAATAAATTTACCTGCCTCCTCCCTCACCTAAATAACCGTAATTCATTAGTTCTCGTTAGTTCCTGTCTGTACCTGTTGACTCTCCCGTCGTGTTGTTGTACTTAATATTTAAATGTTTTTGTTTTTATCTGGTTATATATTTTGTTTTTGTTTATTAAGAGATTTTGTTGTAATGGATATTTAATCATCTTGTGTTTTATTTTAGGTTTATTTATCTGTATTTAAACACACACACACTATTTTCCACTTACTCTTGTCATGTAATTATTCTAACTGTTATATCGGTTAATATTTTGTATTGGTTCTTCCACAACAAAGGCCAGATATCAGATTACTCACCTATTACCTCACACCAGCCATCTACAGTACTCCTCCCTCAAGTATCACGGGACATTAACTATAAACTCTACGGTGACATCCACCACGTTTCATTAACTAACATTCCTCTCACTGAAACTATATCAATGAAAATATTTGACTTCGTTATCTGTATAGTCCAGAACTGAACTGTACTGTACTGTGCTGTACTGTACTGTATATTATATTTTCATAGTATACCCGGACGAGCTATACAGTATAATAATTATCATAATCCTTTAGGAATTACCTTTCATAATTACAATTCATAATTAAGGCCTCACCACTAATAGTAAGTATATATATATATATATATATATATATATATATATATATATATATATATATATATATATATATATGTATATATATATAATATAATATATATATATATATATATATATATATATATTATATACAGTATATATATATATATATATATATATATAATATAATATAAATATATATATATATATATATATATATATATATTCATATATACATATATATATATATATATATATACATATATATATATATATATATATATATATAAGTATACGGGTTTTATATGAATTTATATTAGTTATAGCTTAAATACTAAATTAAGAGGTAACTTATCTTTGTTATATGTAGTGTACTGTATATACCGAGGTTGGCCAGGAGACTCGACTGGTTATTTAGTTAAGGGAAGTCCGTTGTTTGTCAATATAATAATGATATAATATGATGGTTGTAAATGACTCACACAGTAATGGCTCTTGATGCAGCGACACAGAACACCCATTTGTCTGATGACACCAGTTTATAATATTTTATGGTACCCACATTACTTGTGTGGCTCACTGGAATATTAGTGTGGCTCATTGGAGCATTAGCGTGGCTCACTAGAGCATTAGGGTGGCTCAGTGGAGCATTAGTTTGGCTCAGTGGAGCATTACTGTGAGTCACTGGAGCATTACTGTGGCTCACTGGAGAATTAGTGTGGCTAACTGAAGCATTAGTATGGCTCACTGGAGCACTAGTGTGGCTCACTGGAGCATTAGTATGGCTCACTGGAGTAGTAGTGTGGATTATTATAACATTAGCGTGGCTCAATATTAACTTAACATGCCTCACTGGACCATTAGTGTGGCTCACTATAACATTAGTGTGGCTCACTGAAGCATTAGTGTCGCTCACTATAACATTAGTGTGGCTCACTATAACATTAGAGTGGCTCACGATAACATTAGGGTGGCTCACTAACATTAGTGTTGCTCAATATTAACTTATTGTGGCTCACTATAACATTAGTGTGGCTCACTATAACATTAGTGTGGGTCACTAGAACAGTGTGGCTCACTGTAGCATTAGGATGGCTCACTGGAGCAGTAGTGTGGCTCACTATAACATTAATGTAGCTCAATATTAATTTATTGTGGCTCACTATAACATTAGTGTGGCTCACTATCACATTAGTGAGGCTCACTGGCCTAAAATATAAGATCCTCCAATTCGGACTTCCCACCAACATTGAAAAGTTGCTTTGCAACTTTCTGGACGGCAGAAATGCCAGACTGGGGGTAGGACAACACACAGGAGAGACCTTCCCACTCATGAGTGGAGGCCCTCAGGGGAGCGTCCTCTCCCCCACCCTATATATTATCTACACAAGTGACACCCCGCCTCCCACTAGAATAGGTAACGAAGATATTATGTATGCAGACGACATCACTCAAATAACAACACATCAAGGAAAATCGAGAGCGTTACAGGTCGACAACACCAGGCGGGAATTAGAAAGGGTAAATAACTACGAAAAACAATGGAAAATCCAAACCAGTCTCCCGAAATTCACAGTGATACCCTTATGCAGAAGGAAAACCCATCCATTAGTAACCAATAATGCCCAGATAGAATACAAAAGCAGAGGCACCCTCCTGGGCCTACATATATCCACGACAGGTTACCCCCATCATGTCCACAGTAGGAAGGAAAAAGCAAGAAGAAAGCTGAGAAAACTATACCGCTTTAAAGCGCTTCCTGAGAAAATAAAACTCCGCCTGGTGACATCATTTATCACACCGATATTAACTTACCCAGCAATACCTCTTCATGCTATGAGCACCACTCAAATATTAAAATTACAGGTGGTCCAAAATGAAGCCCTAAGATTCGTCACAGGTGAAAGATACCCCTTCACCAGAACCACAGCCGCGATACATAGAGACCTGAGAATGAAACCCATCAACCAGCAGCTGCACACCCTGGCCAGCAGAATCTGGCAAAAGATAGAACGATCAGAGCAAGAACTCCTTCAAAGACTCCCACCAGATAACGACAACAACCATACATGGTTCCCAAAAAGCTACGAAATCTCAAAAGGTCCATTACCACCCCCAGATCTACACGGCCAGGCAATAGACAACCTCCCTAGACCAGCATCCGCCAGTAGGGTCGGCGGAATATGAAATAAGGCCCTTAAAACACCCATAAATGGGACAGGGTAGGTTGTCTAGTGCCTGTACCGGCAGACAATAACTAACCCATGACACAACCCAAACACACTATTAGCTTAGCTAGGCGGTCAGCCCGCCCTCTCTTGCCTCCTCCTGAATTTCTTCAATTTCCGAATTATAACTTCCTTCCCCCACCTCTAATCTTCCTTCATTCCTCCTTTCCCCACAAAAAAATGGAGCAGCAGTGTGGCAGTAATTTAATCTAAAGCACAAATATAACACAATGACATCACACTTATACCACCACCACCATCATCATCATCACCAACAAAAACACCAATACCACCATTATCACCACCATGATCACCACCACCATTCCCCGATTCCATTCCCATCATCACAACCACCACCATCACCAGCATTACCACAACCATCAGCACCACCAGTACCACTCCCATTACCATCATCACCACTGATTCAAAATAGGTCACTCTACACGATACACCTGAGCACTCCCTTCACCTCACCTGCACACACCCACGTCAGGTGTCCAATTGATACACCCAAGGCAGCAGCAGCGACCTTACAGTGTGTGTGTGTGTGTGTGTTGGAAAATGTATTAATATCACTTAGTTTTCCACAGCAGTTATAATTTTCGGGGAAACAGATAATATACTTATTTTACGGGAACACTAAAGAGGATAGTCCATAACTTTCCCTTAGGCTTGAGTGCATCAGGAAGGGTGACCAAGTGTATGTTAGCGGAGGCATTAAACCCTATTTCAGAAAAAAAGAAAAAAAGAATTCCTCTTTCGTTAAACAACACTTAGTCAAGTCAGGGATGTGGCTCATTAGGTTGACTCATCGTGGTATAAACTATGTGATTTTCGATCAATAAGAAAGAGGAAATACTGAAGGAGGAATATCACAGCACGTGTCTTTCTCTCTCCTCACTATAACGAAGGAACAAGATCCGTATATGTGGAGGAATACACTTAAGACGGCATTACTGAAGGGTTTGTTGACATCACTTACTCAGCCGTTTGTGTTAGAGGCCCCCCTGTCCTCCCGTCCTGCCCTGAGTGACGCTCCGACACCTCAAACACGACCTACACACACACACACACACACACACTATGCCAGTATATACTAGTTTTAAATGTAAAATATACAGAACATACTCACCTGACATGTTAATTCCAGCTTTATAGGAATTTCAATTAAATCTTTCAGGAAAGAGGGTCTCCCTGGTGTGTGTGTGTGCGTGTCCCTGGAAAACTAGTCATTATGCAGTGTTAAAAAATGCAGTAATAAAAAAAATTAATAGGTATTATGAGAGCAGATGGTGACACCGAGAATAGAAGGACTTCCTGCACCATTTAATCACCTTCACTCTCCCTCGGGGGATTAACTATCATTAAGTAAATTACCTAAGACTTCAATCTCTCCTGTAATAATCTATATATTCTTTATGGTAGTTTAAAACATTATGAATATTAATGAAACCAGAGAATTGTCTTTATGTTTCATCTGTTCTGATGCTATAGGCCACAGTTACTCGTGGGCCATGAGTAGCATTTCCTCTTAGTTACACTCATTGCCTCACTCTCATGGCCACACTCTCATGGCCACACTCTCATGGGCACAGTCTCTCATGGTCACAGTCACATCACAGCCACGTTATTACCCTCTCCCCTTCACCCAAACTGATGTTATGCTTCCTCTTCTTCCTCTTCTCTCCTTCCTCTACCTCTTCATTCTAATCTTCTTCTTCCTCCTCCCTCTTCCTCCTCCTCCTCTTCCTGGCTCTTCCCCTCCTCTTCCTGGCTCTTCCCCTCCTCGTTGCAATTCCACTCTACAGCCTCGCTTACAGTAACTCACACCTGCTACCTCTCTCTCTCTCTCTCCCTCTTTTGCTAGGTCTAATCTCCAACATATAGCGAAGAACACGAAGACCTTCACCTCTAACATGACCTTAACTCCCTAAATCGGAATTCCGGGAACACAAAAATTTTTCAATTCCATTATGATTTTTTTTCTCACGTTGGTATGCAAATGATTTACAGCTGGACATTCTTCTTATTTTTCTTTATCTTTATGTTAATCTTGAAACACACACACACACACACACACACAAACACACACACACACACACACACACACACACACACACACACATACACACACACACCAAAAAAAACAAAAAAAAAACAATAAATACAAAATATATGAAGTCAAACAAAGACACTCACTCGCCGGAATCACAACACAACACAAACTTAACCTCTAATATTCACTGATGTATGAGGCAGTTGAACATAAAAGGTGAACAAGTAGTGATGATGAACAAACCAACCCGATCACTCCATCAACCTGTTATTGATCACCCAGGTAACTGATTACTCCATTACGATAAATTTAGTAATGTAAAATTGATAAAAAAAAATTATAACATTGATAAAAATTATAAAATTTATAAAAAAAATCATTGGTAGAGAATTAGGTTATATGGTAACTGATTAATTTTGTCACACTGAGTCAATATATCGTATATATATCTTAGTTGTTTTTGAATGTTTATATAATTCGTCTGTGATTATATTAAGGGAAACATCATTCAGTTCACCATCACACCGTAGCATCATCAGCACCATTATATTTCACGTGTCACTCACTATAATCACCATCACTACTTCTACTACCTGTGTCACCATTCAAAGTTTTACCAGATGTCACAAGACTCCTTATTACACAGATATATAAGAGTGATTAGACAGGGCATAAATCTTCTTTAGCTTTCTTTCATGTCATTACCCGTATGATGAGCACCAGGACACACACACACACACACACACACACACACACACACACACATGGTAATTGAAACTCCCGAAAGAAATCCAGATGTACTGAACGATTTTAGGAACTCGTTACCTCAAGTGCCAACAAATGAATGATCTTTTAAACATAACAAAACTAACATGACACTAATAATAAGATCCAAATACTTACTCTAAATATCTTCTTTAAATCACAAAACATCTACCAAAATAACTAATAATTAAGCAATCATTAATAAACAGGTAACACTTATCTCTCTCTTGGTTAAAACACCTCCTCCTCCGGTCACACACACAAAGCAGCACTCAGATATTATGCATTACATCCAATCCTGAATTACAATGAAAACACGAGACCCAAACACGATTATACATCACTCACCATTCAGGGAACTTCTCATTAAGTTGCAAAGCTCCTTAAATCTATCGCCTGATCCGCTTTTGTGTTAGTCTGTGTGAGAGGGAATAACTAGGTCGTTTTGTGTGTATGTATGTATGTATGTATGTATGTATGTATGTATGTATGTATGTATGTATGTATGTATGTATGTATGTATGTATGTATAAAAGACATCCTCTTGAATGTAAACAATGGCTGATGCGTTTATGTTTTTCTGAGTTTGAACAGGTAAGATAACTTGCACATAGTGTATAATAAGTCAAGTCACTTTATACACTAGATAATGAAATAAGACTTTCATAAGGGGACACCTGCTGTATATTGAACCCTCACATGAAACACCTGGAGGAAACTACTGTATATACGAAGACTCAGGTGAACTGGAACTAGGTAACGCCTGTCTATATACCTGAAGGTGGAAATGACAGGTGACTTTAGACAGAGGGATGGTGAGTGAGTGAGTTACACGACAACCATTGATAGTGTTATTGTCAGCCTTCATAACGAGGCGAGGGAATGTGGTACTCATGCACTGGGTCATTGAGAGCGACTCATGCTTGCACTTAACATAGGGTCCACGAGTCGGAAGTTCCCGGCAGGTAATTGTTAAGTGCTTCTGGTCGAGTCTACGAGGCACCAACTAATTATCGATGTGAAAGTTTTGTTTGGCGGCAGATGAAGGTCACTGTATGAGCCCCCAGCTGCTGCTACCTGACGTATGTTAATTATATATACCTGTACAGTTAAACCTCCATATAACGGACTTCTTCAGATGGGAGCTTCACATCTAACGGACCCTCGATATGCCAGATTTTCCTCTCTATACAGTTCGTTAGATGGACGTTTTACATCTAACAGGCCCCCGATATAACGTACTTTCCTCTTTATATAGTCCGTTAAATAGAGGTTTCATTGTACCTGTCTCTTTTTATCTACGGGCCTAATAAATGAAAAATATATCGGAATATACAATACATTACATTTAACAAATATAATGAATATTAACATATACCAATATATATATATATATATATATATATATATATATATATATATATATATATATATATATATATATATATATATATATATATATATATATATATATATTGTTACGCCGTCTCTTAATTTACTTAAATATCCAGGTTCTAGGCGTAACCAAACAAAAAGTGAAGTAAATTAAAAGAGAATAAAAATAAATAAAGTAAACCTTTAAGAATTTAATTGATTAAATATTAACACAATAAAGAGCCTCGTAGGCTGTCACAACAAATTGATTCACCATCGAAACTTTTAAGACACAAGTGATACAAAACATCGAAACATCAAAAGAATAAAAATAAAGCATTGGATTACGTTAACACTGCATAAACATATAAAAACTATCACTGAAATTAACTAACGTGAAACAACACTGAATTACTTGAATACAACTAAGCAAATACTGATGGACACAAACAGAGACATAAATAGGTACTCACATAGATATACCACATTGGTGGCGACAGGAACAACACAAATAAATTAAGTATAAGTAACAGGTGACGAGTGTCACTCAAAGGATGTGGACTGTATGACAGGAGGACTGAACTAACTCCGTCAGTTGGTGGGTCCTATATATAAGGTCGGCTCCCGCCACGCGACCCGCCGGTGGGTCGTTTAACGATGCAGATGGTCGTTACAGAACAAAGTTATTGGTTACAATACAAAATGGGTTTGAACAAATAATAACAGTTAAAACCTTAACAGCACAGGGTTAAGGTGACTAGATTATATAATAGTAAATACAACACATCATTACAGGAATAATATGGAACATGGAAGCATGTTACATAAAAAAAAATAGAAAAATACGACACGGTCGTAACTATACATATATATATATATATATATATATATATATATATATATATATATATATATATATATATATATATATATATATATATATATATATATATATATATATATATATATATATATATATATATTATTATTTTTTTTCTTAAACCGCTTTCTTTGGATATATATTAAACAAAATGTATATCAATGGTTTTCAATATCCCTTTACTGATGTATAATTTATTCTGAAATATATAAAACATATGTGAGAGTTTTGACAGCTCTTAAATAATTAAACAAACATGTCGAAACAGAATATATGTATATTTTTCCAAACCCAATTAATGATCCATAATATATATTGAAATATACATCATGTGTGTTAATTACACTCATTAACTATCACTTGCATAATGAGTCAAATATTTCGGACAACAAACACCATATGTATCGATCGCTTTTTCGTGTCATTTGGGTCAACACCTGCTCCCACCATACCTTAAATCAGGAGGGTTAAAAAATCATCCTCAGAGGGTTAAACCACCATTATCAAAAGGTTTACACCATCATCATCACCATCAAAAGGGCTCATAGGGTTAAACCATCGACCTCAAAGGGTTAAACTGACCAAGGCCATCACCCGAGGTTAAACCATTGACCTCAAACGATTAAACCGTCTCCATCATCATCAAAAAGGTTAAACCATTGACCTCAAAGGGTTAAACCATCGACCTCATAGGGTTAAACCATCGACCTCATAGGGCTAAACCATCGACCTCATAGGGCTAAACCAGCCCTAGGTTAATATCCAACATCATCAGAAGGTTAAACCATCGTCTTAACCATTGTACACCTCGGTTAACATTGACCCAAGGGTTAAACTATCACCAACATCATCAGAAGGGTTAAACCATCGACCTCAAGGGTTAAACCATCGCCTTTAACCATCGACCTCATAGGGTTAAACCATTGACCTCAAAGGGTTAAACTATCACCAACATCATCAGAAGGGTTAAACCATCGACCTCAAAGAGTTAAACCATAACCATCAAAAGGGTTAAACTATTATCCTCAAAGGGTTAAATTCTCACCCTGTATCACTACCTTACACTAATCTTAATTGATGACCTTTACATACAGGTAAATTCTCCATATTCTTACGTGACTAACAACCATAAACATGTTCTACCTGTTTATATATACTTGAATTTTATATATTTTCGTTATTTTCTTCTAATAAACGATACGTGTCTAAGATAATTTTACTTTCCCCTATAGTATCTTTTAATATAACAAAATACTAACTTAACATGTAACCCATAGAACGTAATTAAACACACACACACACACACACACACACACACACAATATTTAAAGGGCGCAGTATTCTGCGTCACGTGTCCCCCTCAGAGACACGCAGGGCGAGGACTCTCCTTGACCAGTGTATCTCTGAAGTTTACTTGACATAAGATTGACAGGAGACCAGATATACCGGGTCAGACTAACACAGGGTACATGAGGAGAGAGAGAGATTCTCATTAACTACCTGAGTCAAGACATCAACACACAGACCAGGTAACCTCATTAACTACCTGGGTCAAGGTATAACACACCAGACCCAGGTAACCTCATTAACTTCCTGGGTCAAGGTCATCAACTTTTAGACCCAGAGTAACCTCATTAACTACCTGGGTCAAGGTCATCAACACACCAGACCCAGGGTAACCTCATTAACTACCTGGGTCAAGGTCATCAACACACCAGACCCAGGCAAGCCTCATTAACTACCTGGGTCCAAAGGTCACTAACACACCAGACCCAGGTAACCTCATTAACTACCTGGGTCAAGGTCATCAGCACACCAGACAGGTAACCTCATTAACTACCTGGGTCGGGTCATCAACACACAGGCCAGGTAACCTCATTAACTACCTGGGTCCGGTATCAACACACCAGACCCAGGTAACCTCATTAACTACCTGGGTCAGGTCCTCAACACACCAGACCCAGAGTAACCTCATTAGCTACCTGGGTCCAGGTCTATCAACACACACCAGACCCAGGTAACCTCATTAACTACCTGGGTCAGGTCTCATCAACACACCAGACCCAGATATAACCTCGTATTAACTACCTGGGTCAAAGGTCCATAACACACAGACCAGGTAACCTCATTAACCACCTGGGTCAAGGTCCTAACACACCAGACCCAGAGTAACCTCATTAACTACCTGGGTCAGGTCATCAACACACCAGACCCAGGTAACCTCATTAACTACCTGGGTCAAGGTCATCAACACCAGACCAGAGTAACCTCATTAACTTCCTGGGTCAAGGTCATCCAACACTGAACCCAGGTAACCTCATTAACTACCTGGTCAAGGTCCTCAACACACCAGACCAGGTAACCTCATGCTACCTGGGTCAAAGGTCACTAACACACCAGACCCCAGGAGTAACCTCATTAACTTCCTGGGTCAAGGTCATAACACACCAGACCCAGGTAACCTCATTAACGCCTACCTGGGTCAAGGTCATCAGCACCAGACCCAGGTAACCTCATTAACTACCTGGGTCCAGAATTAATCAACACGCAGACCCAGGTAACACCATTAACTACCTGGGTCCAAGGGTCATCAACACGCAGACCCAGGTAACCTCGTCCAACTACCTGGGTCAGGGTCATCAACACACCAGACCCAGGTAACCTCATTAACTACCTGGGTCAAGGTCCTCAACACACCAGACCCAGGTAACCTCATTAACTGGGTCAAGGTCATCAACACACCCAGACCCAGGTAACCTCATTAACTACTGGGTCAAGATCATCAACACACCAGACCCAGGTAACCTCGTAACTACACAGGTCAAGGTCATCAACACACCAGACCCAGGTAACCTCATTAACTACCTGGGTCAAGGTCATCAACACACAGACCCAGGTAACCTCATTAATACCTGGGTCGGTCACTCAACACACCAGACCCAGGTAACCTCATTAACTACACCAGGTCAAGGTCATCAACACACCAGACCCAGGTAACCTCATTAACTACCTGGGTTAGAAGGTCCTCAACACACCAGACCCAGGCCGCCTCATTAACTACTGGGTCGAGGTCATCAACACCAGACCCAGGTAACCTCATTAACTACCTGGGTCAAGGTCATCCAACACACCGGACCCAGGTAACCTCGTAACTGGGTCAAGTTATAACACACCCCTGAGCCAGAGTAGCCTCGTAACTACACTGGGTCCAAGGTCCTGTTTACCACAGACCCAGGTAACCTCGTAACTACCTGGGTCAAGGTCATCAACACACAGGCCAGGTAACCTCATTAACTACCTGGGTCAAGGTCCACCAACACACCAAGACCCAGGTAACCTCATTAACTACCTGGGTCCAAGGTCATCAACACACCAGACCAGAGTAACCTCATTAACTACCTGGGTCAAGGAGTCACTCAACACACTAGACCCGGTAACCTCATTAACTACCTGGGTCAGGTCATCAACACACCAGGCCCAGGTAACCTCATTGTTAACTACCTGGGTGGTCCTCACACCAGACCCAGAGCAACTCATTAACTACCTGGGTCCAGGTCATCAACACCAGACCCAGGTAACCTCATTGCTACCTGGGTCCAAGGTCATCAACACACTAGACCCAGGTAACCTCATTAACTACCTGGGTCAAGGTCATCAACACACCAGACCCAGGTATCCTCATTAACTACCTGGGTCAAGGTCACCAACACACCAGACCCAGGTATCCTCATAACTACCTGGGTCAAGGTCACCAACACACCAGACCCAGGTATCCTCATTAACTACCTCCCATAACCTCATTAACTACCTGGGTCAGGGTCATCAACACACCAGACCCAGGTAACCTCATTAACTACCTGGGTCAAGGTCATCAACACACCAGACCCAGGTAACCTCATTAACTACCTGGGTCAAGGTCATCAACACACCAGACCCAGGTAACCTCATTAACTACCTGGGTCAAGGTCATCAACACACTAGACCCAGGTAACCTCATTAACTACCTGGGTCAAGGTCATCAACACACCAGACCCAGGTAACCTCATTAACTACCTGGGTCAAGGTCACCAACACACCAGACCCAGGTAACCTCATTAACTACCTGGGTCAAGGTCATCAACACACCAGACCCAGGTAACCTCATTAACTACCTGGGTCAAGGTCATCAACACACCAGACCCAGGTAACCTCATTAACTACCTGGGTCAAGGTCATCAACACACCAGACCCAGGTAACCTCATTAACTACCTGGGTCAAGGTCATCAACACACCAGACCCAGGTAACCTCATTAACCTGGGTCAAGGTCACTAACACACAGACCCAGGTCATTAACTACCTGGGTCAAGGTGTTAACTACCTGGCCAGGTCCACACTGGTAACCTCATTAACTACCTGGGTCAAGGTCATCAACACACCAGACCCAGGTAACCTCATGCTACCTGGGTCAAGGTCATCAACACACCAGACCCAGGTATCCTCATTAACTACCTGGGTCAAGGTCATCATTACACTAGACCCAGGTAACCTCATTAACTACCTGGGTCAAGGTCACCAACACACCAGACCCAGGTAACCTCATTACTACCTGGGTCAAGGTCAACACACTAGACCCAGGTAACCTCATTAACTACCTGGGTCAAGGTCATCAACACACCAGACCCAGGTAACCTCATTAACTACCTGGGTCAAGGTCATCAACACACCAGACCCAGGTAACCTCATTAACTACCTGGGTCAAGGTCAACACACTAGACCCAGGTAACCTCATTAACTACCTGGGTCAGGGTCGTCAACGTGGGTATGGCGTGTGAAGGTGAGCCAGTGGACAGTTATGAAGGTCACGAGGAGTCATTACCCACGAGTTTTTGCACCTGATGGAAGGCATTTTTCATACTGGCTGTCAACTGTGGCCATCATGACGAATTTAGGGATGATGAACAGCGGCTCACCTGTTAATTAGCGGCGTCTCTCAACCTGTAGATCACAGAGCGTGAGGGCGGCTGGAAGCGCTTTACCCCGTCACACATATTTCCACACAAAGACTCAATCCCATTATACGAGGCATTATCCTCATTATTTTCCAGTTTATAACATATTTGGGAAACATTTACTGATTAATATGTGGTCCAGCTCGAGGTACTAATGGCCGGCGTGTCATCTGGTGTAATGAGGTGAATAGGAGAGATGTGTCCCCGACAAATGTTTTTTTTTAATTACAGTTTGTGCGTGTTTAGGTTACCCCCGGAGATGACATCGGTACACACACACACACACACGACTGACCTTACCAGAGAACAGAGTCTTTAATAACACATACGTCGAGCCTTAGACAAGAACACAGCCTTATATACCTGTATCAGTTCATCTCACATCCACTACTCTTGTTTTGCTGACGACAGGTATTTCAGCAAGAATATTTCGCTTCAGCTGAAATTCTCTCTCTTCCACAGCTCGAAAAATATCAGTTTCATCAGCCGTAGTTGTTTGTACACGAATTGGGAACTCTACTTGGGATATTGCTGCAGAGTTTCTATACAAGTGTTTCATTATAAACCAGTTGGTCAGAAGGGTCTACATCAAGGGTTTTTTGTGTTCTTTCGTGAGGTATATAGCAGAGGGAGGTCAATTAACTGTTACATCTGTTACCTGAGTCAGCGTCCCTCGCCCAAGACTGAACAGGTAACAGGATCTTTTCACCTGTTGGAGGTTTTGTTAAATAAAAACTTTCTAAATATGTGTGAAACTTCCTGACCCAAAACCAACACAACGAAGTCCTGTTCTCCTGATAACACATTACATCTCTACAAGTGACACAGGCGGCTGACGACAAGAAGTTTACCAGCGAGTATCTCAGAGTTTGTGTCGCTACGAGAATACATCGACATGTGTATAAATGAAGTTAAGATTAGTTCTTGTTCTCTGGCTGACACACCTAACAGTCGGTTGTTTAAGAGGTGAGAGAAAGTATATAAACTGGCCAGAAACATCTCGCGTCTGGTATAATATAAACTTTAGCCATTTATAAGAGGATGGCAATACAGTGGAGGAAGGCGAGAGGCGACTTGACAAGACGGACACAACGAGATGCTCCCAAGCCTGACTCTTGCCTCTAACTTATTCAGGCAAAGTTCCCTTGACTTATAACCTCGTTTGGTCCAAGTTTGATTCCCTGGTCGACCTTTGACTCACCTGGAGAGACATGATGAACTTTACTGCCGCCAGACCCGCCGGGGCCCGCCAGTAAACACGGTGATGTATGTGGTCCTCTGATCTCTGAGGCAGGAGGAGGCAGCTGGGACTACCTGCTGAATAAGGGCGAGGCTTCTATGGCGTCGTCAACTGTGAAGGGCAGTTTTTACCGTGTGAGATGGTGACGTTATGTCGCCTCTGTGTGTGTGTGTGTGTGTGTGTGTATATGTGTGTGTGTACTGGCACCTACTCTCTTTTCCATTTTCTTGGCTGCCTTTCTTATTCGTTTCAGTGCCAATTTAGCCGGCGGGGTCGACATCGAGTACCGGATGAAGGGGCTTTTCAACATAAGACGACTCCAGGCAGGAACAAACGAGTCGGCAGCTTCCATTACTGAGCTTCAGTATGCAGACGAACTCACCCTCGTATCTCACACTAAACGCGACCTACTGGAGATCCTAAACACCTACGCAGATGTGTATGCACACTTCGGCCTTGAGGTGAATATACGTAAGACTCAGATTCTCTTCCAGCCTGTCCCTGGGTCAGCCACACCTCAACCATCCATCCAGCTTAACGGTACTACCCTCTCTAATGTTACCCACTTTCGGTATCTCGGCTCCCACCTGTCCACCACCGCAGACATCGAAGAAGAGATTTAATATCGGGTCAGATGTGCGTCTCAAGCCTTTGGTAGACTCCGTACCCATGTCTTCAGCTGTAGGGAGCTGAAATTATCTACAAAGTTGAACGTATATCGAGCAGTGGTCCTCCCCACCCTGATACATGGGTCACATACAGGAGGCACTTCAAGGCACTTCAAAACTTTCACCAACGTAGTCTACGTTCCATCCTCCGAGTTTGCTGGGAAGACAAGAGAACAGGAGCCAGTATTCTCCCTGACACCAACTGTAGAGCATCCAGGCTACTATTATCCATGAACAACTACGCTGGACTGGCCATGTTACCCGAATGGGAGACAGTAGACTGCCAAAGCAGCTATTTTACAATCATCTCACGAATAGTAAATCTAACGCTGGCGGACAACTGAAAAGGTACAAGGAGAGTCTTAAGACAAAGCTGAAAAAGTGCCGAAAAAGTGCCAAATCTACCCCTCCACACCGTAACGCTTGGAGGAGCACCAAACAAGAAGGTGCCAATACTTTCGAGTTAGCCCGACTGCAAACCGAGGCAGACAAGCGCCAACGCCGGAAAGACGCTGCCTCCGCTTCCCCCTCGCCCACCTGCACTAGATGTAGCCCTCCACATGTGCAACATCTGTGATCGACTCTGCCGGTTCCGTATCGGCCTCTTTAGTCACCTCAGATCTCACTAGCGTAGGTGACATCCCTAATAACTCATATCATTGTATCATAGCTGGATGATCGTCATACTCGATTCCGACAGCAAAGTAGTAGTAGTTATATTAGTAGTAGTAGGATAGGATAGCTACTTATGATTAGGATATTTAATATTAAGGTAATAAAATGGTGGCGAAGGTGTGGCTATTGGGGGAGGCTGGAGGCCACGTTTGAAAAAAAAAGTAGTAGTAGTAGTAGACAGATCGACAGCACTGCCAAAATGATATGTTGCATCAACTATTGCTGCAGGTTCCAGAAATTTTGAAAAAAAAGTAGCTATAGCGCAGGAGGTGGGCGCCTCGAACTGGTTAACTACGTTACCGATAAGGGCAAATGGTTTCAGTCTTAATAAACAAGAATTTACAGATGCCATTGCTCTAAGGTACGGTTGGCCAGTAGAAGGTTTGCCCTCCCAATGCGTGTGTGGCTCTTCCTATGATGGCGATCACGCCATGGTCTGCAAGAAGGGGGGCTTCATATGCATGAGGCATGACGAGGTAAGGGATCTCACAGCAAATATGTTGAAGGAAATCTGCCGGGACGTCATGGTAGAACCGACCCTCCTTCCATTGGATGGCGAGATCTTCCAACACAGGACTTCAAACACATCTTACGAAGCCCGTGTGGACGTCAGTGCTCGAGGATTCTGGACGCGGGGACAGCGAGCTTTCTTCGACATCAGGATTTTTGATCCCATGGCCGCATGTCACCATAACCTAGCTCTCGATGCTGCACATAGGAGGAACGAGAACGACAAGATAAGGGCATATTGGGAGAGAATCCAAAACCTTGACCAAGGCAGCTTCACTCCCCTAGTGTTCACAACCTCTGGTGGGATGGGACCAAGTGCAAGATGTTTCTACGCCAGACTCGCGGAGGTGATCTCCGAATAGAAGCAGCAGCCCAGAAGTTTCGTTACAGCCTGGATGAGATGTCGACTGTCTTTCTCTCTCCTTCGGTCGGCTTTGCTCTGCCTCAGGGGAACGAGAGCTTCTGCCCCAATTCCGACAACTGCTGCAGATATTGACTATGAGGCTACAGTCACTGAATGCCGCATAGATCTGCGGCTCAACTAATTTAACACAGATAGGATAGCTTCTTATGTATTAGGATATTTAATATTAAGGTAAATAAATGGTGGCGAAGGTGTGGCTATTCGGGGAGGCTGGAGGCCATTAAACATAAAAAAAAAGTAGTAGTAGTAGTCGGTGTTTAAAACCCATGGACACACACACATATCATGCAAAGGTACATATATACATATAAAAAACATTAACACACACACACACACACACACACACACACACACAGTACTGACAAAA
>NW_024731893.1:22500-42500 GCF_018991925.1 Homarus americanus | reverse complement strand
ATTAGTCTATAACTTGTTTTTATCCACAGTAGAATCGTTGTAACAAATAAAGAAATCAAATTATTTTTTTTTATTTGTTTCAGGATGTTTCAGTACTGGTGAAAATTTGTTTGTTTATACTTGTATTTAATTTAATTTAGTGGTTTTTTTTAGCTACCAGTGTCCTTATTAAGTAGAATAGTCATGAAATATATAATTATTCCTCCTAATAAAAGGGTATAATTAATCATCATATTATTATATCGGGAAGGAATTAGGGTTATATTATTTCATAAATTAGTTTAATTCCTTATATCGTCTTACCTGTTGAAAAATATTATCACCTTGTGAGAAAAGATCGAGTGAGATAATTAAGTGTGTTTAACAAAGTCATTATCTATAATTAAACACAGGTATGATAAAGACCTATAATTCACGCACACACACACACACACACACACACACACACACTCACACACACACACACACACACACACACACACACACGCACACACACACACACACACACACACACACACACACACACACACACACACACACACACACATACCACACACACACATATATCATTATGTCTAAATCAAATGTAAGTCTGTATGTTTCAGCCACCAGCGCTCTATTAATAAACCGTTTGTGTGTATTATTATTATTATTATTATTGTGTGTTGTGTATTATTACACGCATTACTTTACTCAACGTTGGCTTCCCTTCTGCCAACTTTTGTCGGCTCCTACCTGTACTTATATTCAGGTGAGGGGGAGAGGAGGAGAGGAAGGAGAAAGAGGAATGGGGGAGAAAGGGGAGAGGAGGGTGGGTTGGAAGAGGAGAATGAGAGAGGAGGGCACAGAGACAGAGAGGGTGGGGGGTAATGTGCAAGGGGAGGGGAGGGATTATCTCGCTGTAAGAATCGTTTTCTACCAAAATATTTATACTGGATTGACTCTAAACTGTAAACTGTCAGGACATGACACGCACACTCTCATTGGTTCGTTACTAGGAGCGGTAAAATGTTATTGTAGTGTGATGTAAGAAAACCTTAGTGTTATAAAGTAAACAGTTTGATATTACCGTAAGAGTATGAATATTCCCACTGAAATATTCTATGAGTTCTAAATATTCTAAAATTTTATATTTATTTGAATATTTCATGATTGTGGGAGAGTCAATGTTAAATGGTGTTATATTTCACAGTTTCGTGTTTATTTGGGTATTTATTGATTTAAGTAGACGAATAAAGTGTCAATAATGGTGGTATATATTTTTGTATCTTGTTATAGAAAATTCTGAAACTGTGATCAGTGAAAATTCTTGTGATCTTTGTGTAATACTTTATGTTACTAACATCATTTTATGAGAGTAATGGTGAACTTTGGGGTTATAAGATATTCTCAGTAGCGATAAATAACACT
Organism: Homarus americanus; assembly: GCF_018991925.1. Taxonomy (NCBI): domain Eukaryota; kingdom Metazoa; phylum Arthropoda; class Malacostraca; order Decapoda; family Nephropidae; genus Homarus; species Homarus americanus. Next base: position 41,090 of record NW_024731893.1, on the reverse strand, counting down.
CATATAGGTTGTGGAATATGAAGTATTACCTGATCCCAGTGACTGAAATATTCCCTGAAGTAAAGAAGGATATTTCATAACCTGTATTCAAGGTGATATTATACAAGGGCTCAGTCATGATAGTAGTGACCAGGATATTTTAGGATGAGGATAAAGTATTCCTCAATGACTTACCTAACAAATATTCCCCCGCCATCTCAACACAATATTCCCCGCCGTCTCAACACAATATTCCCCCGCCATCTCAACACAATATTCCCCGCCGTCTCAACACAATATTCCCCCGCCATCTCAACACAATATTCCCCACATAAATCTCAACACAATATTCCCCAAATCATCTCAACACAATATTCATAAATACTCGCACAATATTCACTTGTCTCCTTTAATATTCCCCGCCGTCTCAACACAATATTCCCCCGCCATCTCAACACAATATTCCCCCGCCATCTCAACACAATATTCCCCGCCGTCTCTATACTAACTGAACATATCACGAACCCTTTACCTGGGATAATATTCTGCGTGAGCTCCATAATGAGATATTCCCTAGGCCAGATCACCACTTTTAAGCAGCGCTAACACTAAACCCCTGAACCTAACCGACAATTCTTTTTTTGGGGGGGTGGGGGGGGGGGAATCCTCCTCGCTCTGAGCTTCCACTATTTTGGTGGACTAGGAGAAGGTAACTCACGCAGGGATACTAATTACGCAGGTTAAAGTGTGTGTAACTCTTTGTATAATCATAGGAAGCTGGTACTCGAACCCTGTGAGTTTTGGCGTCAGCTGCTGGGTGTTTGATACGACTGAATCTAAATATAAATTATTGATCTTCTGTTGCTGTTGTTGTTACTGTTGATTAGGAAGGTGTGAGGGTCTGTTACTGTTGTGTTAGGGTCTGTTACTGTTGTTTAGGAAGGTGTGAGGGTCTGTTACTGTTGTCTAGGAAGGTGTGAGGGTCTGTTACTGTTGTCTAGGAAGCTGGAGGTCTGTTACTGTTGTCTAGGAAGGTGAGGGTCTGTTACTGTTGTTTGGAAGGTGTGAGGGTCTGTTACTGTTGTCTGGGAAGGTGTGGAGGGTCTGTTACGTTACTGTTGTCTAGGAAGGTGTGAGGGTCTGTTACTGTTGTTTAGGAAGGTGTGAGGGTCTGTTACTGCTGTTGGTGAAGGTGTGAGGGTCTGTTACTGTTGTCTAGGAAGGTGTGAGGGTCTGTTACTGTTGTCTAGGAAGGTGTGAGGGTCTGTTACTGTTGTTCTAAAGGTGTGAGGGTTGTTATTGCTGTTTAGGAAGGTGTGAGGGTCTGTTACTGTTGTTTATGAAGGTGTGAGGGTCTGTTACTGTTGTCTAGGAAGGTGTGAGGTTCTGTTACTGTTGTCTAGGAAGGTGTGGAGGGTCTGTTACTGTTGTTTAGGGTGTGAGGGTCTGATTGCTGTTTGTAGGGTGAGGGTCTGTTACTGTTGTCTAGGAAGGTGTGAGGGTCTGTTACTGTTGTCTAGGAAGGTGTGAGGTCTGTTACTGTTGTTTAGAAGGTGTGAGGGTCTGTTACTGTTGTCTAGAAGGTGTAGGGTCTGTTACTGTTGTCTAGAAGGTGGAGGGTCTGTTACTGTTGTCTAGGAAGGTGTGAGGTCTGTTACTGTTGTTTAGGAAGGTGTGAGGGTCTGTTACTGTTGTCTAGAAGGGAGGGTCTGTTACTGTTGTTTAGGTAGGTGGAGGGTCTGTTACTGTTGTCTAGGAAGGTGTGAGGGTCTGTTACTGTTGTCTAGGAAGGTGCGAGGGTCTGTTACTGTTGTTTCAGAAGGTGGGAGGTCTGTTACTGTTGTCTAGAAGGTGTGAGGGTTTACTGTTGTTAGGAAGGTGTGAGGGTCTGTTACTGTTACATGCAGACATACATACAATATATACACACACATTAATTACATCTGACACACCCACAAACGCACCCTCCTCCCACTACCCCCACACACTCATATACGCACAGCCCCCCCACCGACGCACCCTCCCCCACACTCGTAATACTTTGGGTATCACGTTAGTCTTGAAAGTAAATGAACCTTACCAGACCATCGATTTAGCCACAGGTACACGAGGCAGGGGGAGGCAGGGGGAGGCAGGGTGAGGCAGGGGGAGGCAGGGTGATGGCTGGTCGCAGATTTAAACAGCAGATGTGAGATGGAAAGTAATCGTTGAGGTGAATGCAGAATATAGGAGTAATGGTTGAGAAGAAGAAAGGAATGAAAGGAATATAGAGGAAATGAAAGAAGAGAACGAGAGAGAGAGAGAGAGAGAGAGAGAGAGAGAGAGAGCAAAAAGAGCTAGTCTGACACCTCCCAAAACAAAAGGCCAAAACAACAAGACAGACAGACAGACAAGAGAGTCAAGGAACACGAAAAAGTTAAAGTGAAGTGGAGAAAAACAACACTTTGTTTATCACAAGTAGTCTAGCTGTCACGCCTTGCTGCCTCACCTCTCTCTCTCACTGTCTGTCTCTCAAAAATTATTTAATTTCCAAATTCAGTCACTGTGTGTGTGTGTGTGTGTGTGTACAGCCTTCACACCTGGACGAGTTAACACCAAAGGTCACCTGATCTACCTCATTACCACACGTCATGTTACGTAATGTTATATCCGCACAGGTAATACCCCGATCAATAACGGGTATACGTACATGTTGTAATCGGGATATAAATAATTCACCTTAGCGTATATCTTGTTCATAACCCGTAAATAACGTCGCACATTTCACCTTAGTAAGAGTAATGGTCATATTTATTCCAATTTGCTGTTTCGTGTTTCTTAATGTTTTGGACACCTATCAGTACACTATTCAATGCTAAGCGAGTGAATCATTCTGAAATTAATTTTTTTAATGAGACACAGATGACCTATTGGAGATTACAGGTGTGTTTGATCGACTACATAGGTGTTGTATGGTGTCTACCTGTGGGGCTGAGCTGTGGTGGTGGAGAGGGGGGTTATGATCTGTTGGCGGGTGAAGATTTTGTATGTGTATGTATATGTGTTTGTTTGTGTGTGTGTGTGTGTGTGTATATGTATGTGATAGATATGTGTGTGTGTGTGTGTATGTGTGAGTAATAATGTGTATATGTGTACTTATCAATAACACCACCACCAAGAAAAACAACCAAAAATAAACACTGTAATCACACACACACACACACACACACACACACACACACACACACACACACACACACACACACACACACACACACACACACACACACACATAAACAATAACCTTCACCACAGCGAGCGAGAGGAACAGAAGGTCATAACTCAAGATAAGACATCCTTGATTGCAGCGAGGTCAACACAGATAACACCAATCAATATGCAACTAAGATAAAAGAAGGAAAGTTAAATAGAGAGATAAATTGGCATGGAGATAATGAGCATGAGCTTTGTTCTTCCTGACCAATTACGTGATGAACAAAGACCAATTTGGAGAGTGATTTGGGCGGCTGAAGTGGGCTCATCAACCCCTGGAATCTGTTGCCAATTGTCGAAAGTCTGAGTGTTGTCCGTCCGCCTTTTGGATCCTCTCTCTCTCCTCTATCCCTGACTCCCACCCCCTCCCTGACTCTCCTGACTCTGACTCCCACCCCTCTCACTGACTCCCCCCTCTCCCGACTCCCACCCCCTCTCCCTGACTCCCTCCCTCCCCTGACTCCCACCCCTAACTCCCTCCCTCTCACTGACTCCCACCTCTATCCCTGACTCCCACCCCCTCCCCTGACTCTCTCCCTGACTCTCTGACTCCCACCCCTCTCCCCCTGACTCCCACCCCCTCTCCCTGACTCCCACCGTCTCCCTGACTCCCACCCCTCTCCCTGACTCCTCTCCTGACCTCCCCCACCCTCTCCTGACTCCCACCCTCTCACTGACTCCCACCTCCTCTCCCTGACTCCTCCCTCTCTGACTCCCACCCCCTAACTCCCTCTCTCTCACTGACTCCCACCCTCTCTCCCTGACTCCCACTGTCTCTCCCTGACTCCCACTGTCTCTCCCTGTCTCCCACCCCCTCCTGACTCCTTCCTCTCCCCTGACTCCCACCCTTCTCTCCCCGACTCCCACCTCTCACTGACTCCCACCTCTCCCTGACTCCCTCCCACTTCTCCTGACTCCCACCCACTGACTCCCTCTCACTGACTCCCACCCCTCCCGGACTCTTCCTTGTTTTGTTTTTTCTACCTCGGTTCCTCTTCTTTTCCATCCTTCATCCCTTTCTACCTTTACTCTCCTTATTTTCTTTTCTCCTCTTTGTTTGCTTCCTCAGTCCCTCCTCGCCTAGTCTCTCCCTCCCTCCCTCCATCCATAACATACTCCCTCTCACCTCCCTTCCTTCTTCCTCTTCTTTTCTCCCACCCTAACTCACTCCCTCCATTCCCTCCCTTCGTCCTTCAGCCTCCTTAACTTACGGCTTCCATTCCTCACTCCAGCCCTCTCTCTCTCTCCCTTCCCCACTCTAGCCCTTTCTCCCTCCCTTCCCCACTCTAGCCCTATCTCCCTCTCTCTCCCTTCCCCACTCTAGCACTCTCTCCCTCTCCTTCCCCCCACTCTAACCCTCTCCCCTCTCTCCCTTACCCACTCTAGCCCTCTCCTCCCGATCATATTCCTCCTCTCATCCATCCTCACTCCCTCCAACTCTCTCTGTCCCTCCCTCCCACACTGACTCGCCCATCATAATATTGCACTGTCTTAACAACACCCAGTAGTACCAACAACTACAACCTTAACAACACCCAGTAGTACCAACAACTACAACCTTAACAACACCCAGTAGTACCAACACCTACAACCTTAACAACACCAGTAGTACCAACAACTACAACCTTAACACCCAGTAGTACCAACAACTACAACCTTAACAACACCCAGTAGTACCAACAACTACAACCTTAACAACACCCAGTAGTACCAACAACTACAACTTTAACAACACCCGTAGTACCAACAACTAAACTTTAACAACACCCAGTAGTACCAACACCCAACCTTAACAACACCAGTAGTACCAAACAACTACAACCTTAAAAGTAGTACCAACAACTACAACCTTAACAACACCCAGTAGTACCAACAACTACAACCTTAACAACACCCAGTAGTACCAATAACTACAACCTAACAACACCCAGTAGTACCAACAACCAACCTTAACAACACCCAGTAGTACCAACAACTACAACCTTAACAACACCCAGTAGTACCAACAACTACAACCTTACAACACCCAGTAGTACCAACACCTACAACCTCAACAACACCAGTAGTACCAACAACTACAACCTTAACAACACCCAGTAGTACCAACAACTACAACCTTAACAACACCCAGTAGTCCAACAACTACAACCTTAACAACACCCAGTAGTACCAACTAACTACAACCTAACAACACGTACTATACAGCAAAACTCACTTCCCGTTCTGCAATTACATATCTGTGCTGTTGGCTTCATAAACTCAATATTTTTTTTGTTCGTTTTTGTTGCCAACTTTTATAATGTAAGTATGGAAGGATTAATTGTGTGCATAAATTTTGTTGTTTTTTAGGCTGAGATTAAGAGCAACAGCAATATTACTTCCTGGAGCAGATATTATTATTATTATCATTATTATTATTATTATTATTTTTTTTTGAGAAATTTCCCTGGCGTGTTGAGATAATTAGTGGAAAAATAAGCTGGTGGGGGAAATATGGACGACTATGGCATCTGTTGGTCATTGTGACTTCAAAGAAACATAAATAACTTCCTTAAGAATGTCAGTAAGTGTTTTAACAACTAAATAGTACAGAAACTGATCAGGTAAAATGTCTTGTCAAATCCATTTCCTTTATCTACTTTACAATGGGTTTTATCACTCAGGTAGAAACACTTAAGTTGTAATGAACTAAAAAATTACATCGTAGACTTAACTTTATTCCTCAGTGAGTAACTCTGTTAGTGACGCCCTTGGTTCTGTCACCGGGAGGATCAACAGCTCCGTCAGCAGCTGGTGGAGGCAGTCTAACACTCAAGAGGGCACAACATTATTATCAAACCAAAACAACGACAAAACTATAACAAAATCAGAATCAGGAACAGCAGGTAAGGCTGGGGAAGCAGCAACAGCTGGAGTAACAGTAGAGGCAGCAGAAGGAGTACCATCATCAGCGGCAGTAGTAAGGGCAGCAGCAGCTTCAACAGCAGCAGAGGAAGCAACAGCAGTATCAACAACAACAGGACAGAAGCAGCAGTATCAACAGCAGAAGAGGAAGCAGCAGCGGTAGCAGCAGCATTACCAACAACAGCAGCAGCAGCACTACCAACAACAACAGCAGCAGCAGTAGCAGCAATAACAGCAAACAGCAGCAGCAGTAGCAGCATTACCAACAACAGCAACAGCAGCAGCAGCACTAGCAACAGCAGCAGCAGCAGTAGCAGCATTACCAACAACAACAGCAACAGCAGCAGCGCTACCAACAACAACAGCAGCAGCAGCAGCATCATTACCAACAACAGCAACAGCAGCAGCACTACTAACAACAACAACAACAGCAGCAGCAGCAGCAGCACTACCAACAACAACAGCAGCAGCAGCAGCAGCACTACCAGCAACAACAGCAGCAGCAGCGGCACTACCAACAACAACAGCAGCAGCAGTAGCGGCATTACCAACAACAGCAGCAGCAGCAGCACTACCAACAACAACAACAGCAGCAGCAGCATCATTACCAACAACCAGCAGCAGCAGCAGCAGCAGGCGCAGCAGGAAAGCAACAAGCAATATCTGCAGCAAGCTGTCATTCACGGCGGCAGGAGTTAGGACCAAGAGCAAGGCGACCGTCATCAAACTTCCACAAAGTCTTCCTTTACGCCAGACAACAGCTTGGAAAAAGCAAATAAACAGTGTCAAACTTCCCCCTTCCACCGAGACACAGGCGACAACCCGGAGTTGAATTGCCTTGAAGCGTCGCCCCAGACCAACTTTGAGCACAGAATTTTGGTTCTTTGGGGAGAAGCTTCGTAAATAAATGAATATATGATAATGAACCGAGGCCTTAGCGTCACCAGGTCTATAGAGACATGACGAGGGAGTCAAGTATAAACAAAATACAAAACACAATAAAAATAACCAAGTTAGAGAAATATAGCATCAAAAATGTAAACACACACACACACACACAGGGGTCGGTCATGAAGTGCTGTAAAGCCTCAAGGATGTTTATTCTCATGTGTCTAGAATGGTTAGGTAAGAGCAAGGTGTACTGTATATATAGGGTGTTCTAGAAAATGTCCCTGCCCCCTTCCTGCCTGCTCCCTGCCTCCCTTCCTGCCTGCTCCCTCCTCCTCCTGCCCTGCCTCCTCCTGCCTCCTTCCTTCCTGCTGCCGCTCTTCCTGCTGCTCCTGCCCCTTCCTGCCTGCTCCTGCCTCCCTTCCTGCCTGCTCCCTGCCTCCCTTCCTGCCTCCCTGCCTCCTTCCTGTCCCTTCCCTTCCTACCTGCTCCCTGCCTCCCTTCCTGCCTCCCTGCCTCCCCTCTGCTCCCTGCCCCCCTTCCTGCCTGCTCCCTGCCTCCCTTCCTGCCTGATCCCTGCCTCCTTCCTGCCTGCTCCTGCCTCCCTCTACCTGCTCCCTGCCTCCCCTTCCTGCCTGCTCCCTGCCTCCTTCCTGCTTGCTCCTGCCTCCCTTCCTGCCTGCTCCCTGCCTCCCTTCCTGCCTGCTCCCTGCCTCCTTCCCCTGTCCTGCCTCCCTTCCTGCCTGCTCCTGCCTCCCTTCCTGCCTGCCCTCCTCCCCTTGTCCTGCCTCCCTTCCCTGCTCCTCTCCTCCTGATCCCTGCCTCCCTTCCCGCCGCTCCTGCTCCTTCCTGCCTCCCTTCCTGCCTGCTCCTGCCTCCTTCCTGCCTGCTCCTGCCTCCTTCCTGCCTGCTCCTGCCTCCCTTCCTGCCTGCTCCCTGCCTCCTTCCTCCGCTCCCTGCCTCCCTTCCTGCCTGCTCCCTGCCTCCTTCTCTGCTCCTGCCTCCCTTCCTCCTGTTTCCTGCCTCCTTCTTGCCTGTCCTGCCTCCTTCCCCTGCTCCTGCCTCCTCTTGCCTGCTCTGCCTCCTTCCTGCTGTCCTGCCTCCTTCTGTCCCTGCCTCCTTCGCCTTCTCCTGCCCCCTTCCTGCCTGCTCCTGCCTCCCTTCCTGCCTGCTCCTGCCTCCTTCCTGCCTGCTCCTGCCTCCTTCCTGCCTGCTCCTGCCTCCTTCCTATGTTCCTGCCTCCTGCCTGCTCCTGCCTCCTTCCTGCCTGCTCCCTGCCTCCCTTCTTGCCTGCTCCTGCCTCCCTTCCTGCCTGCTCCCTGCCTCCTCTTGCCTGCTCCCTGCCTCCCTTCCTACCTGCTCCCTGCCTCCTTCCTACCTGCTCCTGCCTCCCTTCTTGCCTGCTCCTGGCTCCCTTCCTGCCTGCTCCCTGGCTCCTTCCTGCCTGATCCTGCCCCCTCCTGCCTCTCCCTCCCTCCCCGCCTGCACCCTGCCTGCTCCTGCCTCCTCCCTGCTCCCTGCCTTCCTCCTGCCTGCTCCCTGCCTCCCTCCCTGCTGCTCCTGCCTCCCTCCCTGCTCCTGCCTTCCTTCCCCTGCTCCTGCCTCCTCCCTGCTCCCCTGCCTTCCTCCCTGCTCCCTGCCTTCCCTGCCTCCTGCCTCCCTCCTGCTCCCCTTCCTCCTCTGCTCCTGCTCCTGAGACACTCAGTTGGAGGGGCAGGGACATTTCTGGGACTCCTATATAGCTGATCTCATATGGCTCTCTCTCTCTCTGATATATTTTACTGATCACTAATTGATTGATTTCACAACTTTGATTGAGTGATGGATTGATTGATTTCCCAATTGACTCACTGACTGATTGATTCACTAATTGATTAACTAGTCGATTGATTGATTCACTAATTAATTGATTCACTAACGGATTGATTGATTGATTGATTCACTAATTGAATGATTGACTTCTTCATCCGTTTCACTCGTTCCAAACAAATTGTCCTCCCTCGCTCCTGGACAATAGTTCATGGCCTCACTAGATTCTCAACAACTTGGTCAAAACAACTTGTGTGTTTAACTGTTGCTTCCTGGTCTCTTTGTCTGTCTGTCTCTTTGTCTTTCTGTCTCTATCTGTCTTTCTGTTTGTATATCTGTGTATCTGTCTGTCTCTCTTGGCTCCTCTGTCTTTCTGTCTGTCTCTCTGCCTTTGTCTCTGTGTGTGTTTGTTTGTTTGTTTGTCTGTCTGTCTATCTGTCTTGGCTTTTTTTCTGTCTGTCACTGTATTTTTGTCTGTGTATCTGTCTATGATTGTCTGTCTCTTTTCCTGCCTCGAGTTTTTCTTTCTACCTGTCTGTCTCTCTGTCTGTTTTTTCCTCGTTCGCTGTTCTCTCTGTCTGTTCTGTCTGTGTGAGTTACTGTCTGTCTGCCTATATATCTGTCCCTATTTATTTATGTTTACTAACTTGTTTATTTTTTATTTCATTTGTTTTCATTGTTTTCTGTCATCAGGTAGGAGAGAGACGGAAGGTTGGACATTCCTTACTACTGATCAATTCACGCCATCATGTGAGGTTAATGGCGCTAATCTAACCACTCTGCATCTCCCCGGTTAGTGGCGCTAATCTAACCACCTTTGTCTCCCCGGTTAGTGGCGCTAATCTAACCACTTGCATCTCCCCGGTAGTGGCGCTAATTTAACCACTCTGCATCTCCCCGGTTAGTGGCGCTAATCTAACCACTTGCATCTCCCGGTTAGTGGCGCTAATCTAACCACTTGCATCTCCCCGGTTAGTGGCGCTAATTTAACCACTTGCATCTCCCCGTTAGTGGCGCTAATCTAACCACTCTGCATCTCCCCGTTTAGTGGCGCTAATCTAACCACTCTGCATCTCCCCGTTTAGTGGCGCTAATCTAACCACTTGCATCTCCCCGGTTAGTGGCGCTAAATCTAACCACTTGCATCTCCCGGTTAGTGGCGCTAATCTAACCACTCTGCATCTCCCCGGTTAGTGGCGTAATCTAACCACTTGCATCTCCCCGGTTAGTGGCGCTAATCTAACCACCTGCATCTCCCCGGTTAGTGGCGCTAATCTAACCACTCTTGCATCTCCCCGTTTAGTGGCGCTAATCTAACCATCCTGCATCTCCGGTTAGTGGCGCTAATCTAACCACTCTGCATCTCCCGGTTAGTGGCGCTAATCTAACCACCTTTGTCTCCCCGGTTAGTGGCGCTTAATCTAACCACCTTTGTCTCCCGGTTAGTGGCGCTAATCTAACCACTCATCTCCCGGTTAGTGGCGCTAATCTAACCACTTGCATCTCCCGGTTAGTGGCGCTAATCTAACCACTCTGTACTCCCCGGTTAGTGGCGCTAATCTAACCACTTTGCATCTCCCCGTTTAGTGGCGCTAATCTAACCACTCTGCATCTCCCGGTTAGTGGCGCTAATCTAACCACTCTGTATCTCCCCGGTTAGTGGCGCTAATCTAACCACTCTGCATCTCCCGGTTAGTGGCGCTAATCTAACCACTCTGCATCTCCCCGGTTAGTGGCGCTAATCTAACCACTCTGCATCTCCCCGTTTAGTGGCGCTAATCTAACCACCCTACATCTCCCCGTTTAGTGGCGCTAATCTAACCACTCTGCATCTCCCCGTTTAGTGGCGCTAATCTAACCACTCTGCATCTCCCCGGTTAGTGGCGCTAATCTAACCACTCTGCATCTCCCGGTTAGTGGCGCTAATCTAACCACTCTTGATCTCCCCGGTTAGTGGCGCTAATCTAACCACTTGCATCTCCCGGGTTAGTGGCGCTAATCTAACCACCTGCTCTCCCGGTTAGTGGCGCTAATCTAACCACTTGCATCTCCCGGTTTAGTGGCGCTAATCTAACCACTCTGCATCTCCCGGTTAGTGGCGCTAATCTAACCACTCTGCATCTCCCCGTTAGTGGCGCTAATCTAAACACCTTTGTCTCCCGGGTTAGTGGCGCTAATCTAACCACCTTTGTCTCCCCGGTTAGTGGCGCTAATCTAACCACTTTGTCTCCCGGTTAGTGGCGCTAATCTAACCACTTGCATCTCCCCGGTTAGTGGCGCTAATCTAACCACTTGCATCTCCCCGGTTAGTGGTACACCCCACTGTGATCTCCCGGTTTAGTGGCGCTAATCTAACCACTTGCATCTCCCCGTTTAGTGGCGCTAATCTAACCACTTTGCATCTCCCCGTTTAGTGGCGCTAATCTAACCACTCTGTATCTCCCCGTTTAGTGGCGCTAATCTAACCACTCTGCATCTCCCGTTTAGTGGCGCTAATCTAACCACTCTTGATCTCCCGGTTAGTGGCGCTAATCTAACCACTTGCATCTCCCGGTTAGTGGCGCTAATCTAACCATCGCATTCCCCGGTTAGTGGCGCTAATCTAACCACTCTGCATCTCCCGGTTTAGTGGCGCTAATCTAACCACTTGCATCTTCCCGTTTAGTGGCGCTAATTCACCACCTGCATCTCCCGTTTAGTGGCGCTAATCTAACCACCTTGATCTCCCCGGTTAGTGGCGCTAATCTAACCACTCCTGTCCTCCCGGTTAGTGGCGCTAATCTAAACCACCTGCATCTCCCCGGTTAGTGGCGCTTAATCTAACCACTCTGCATCTCCCGGTTTAGTGTGGCGCTAATCTAACCACTCTGCATCTCCCCGGTTAGTGGCGCTAATCTAACCACTCTGCATCTCCCCGGTTTAGGCGCTAATCTAACCACTCTGCATCTCCCCGGTTTAGTGGCGCTAATCTAACCACCTTTGTCTCCCGGTTAGTGGCGCTAATCTAACCACTCTGATCTCCCGGTTAGTGGCGCTAATCTAACCACTCTGCATCTCCCCGGTTAGTGGCGCTAATCTAACCACTTGTGTCTCCCCGGTTAGTGGCGCTAATCTAACCACTTGCATCTCCCGGTTAGTGGCGCTAATCTAACCACTTCTGTCTCCCGGTTAGTGGCGTAATCTAACCACTCTTATCTCCCCGGTTAGTGGCGCTAATCTAACCACTTTGCATTCTCCCGTTAGTGGCGCTAATCTAACCACCTTGTCTCCCCGGTTAGTGGCGCTAATCTAACCACTTTGTCTCCCCGGTTAGTGGCGCTAATCTAACCACTCTGCATCTCCCCATCACCTATTAGGCATTTAATCGCTTGTTCCTTCCCTCATATTCTGTGATGTCGGTCTCTGCCCCCAACCGCAGCTAGTTACCGCATTCTCTCACAGTGGAACGACAGCTACTTCCATTCCCCTTACCATAACTGCCTCTCTCATTGGCCACCATCTCCTCCACCCACCCACTACCTCCTCCACCACCCACTCACCTCCCTCCACCACCCACTACCTCCCTCCACCACCCACTCACCTCCCTCCACCACCCACAACCTCCTCCACCACCCCTCACCTCCTCCACCATCCACCACCTCCACCACCCACCACCTCCCTCCACCACCCACTCACCTCCTCCCACCACCCACCACCTCCTCCACCACCCACCACCTCCTCCACCACCCACCACCTCCCTCCACCACCCACACCTCCCTCCACCACCCACTCACCTCCTCCACCACCCACTCACCTCCTCCACCACCCACTCACCTCCTCCACCACCCACTACCCACTATCACCTCCACCATCTACTACCTCCTCCCACCACCCACTACCTCCTCCACCACCTACTCACCTCCTCCACCATCTACTACCTCCTCCACCACCCACTACCTCCTCCACCACCCACTACCTCCTCCACCACCCACTACCTCCTCCACCATCCACTACCCTCCTCCACCACCCACTCACCTCCTCCACCATCCACTACCTCCCTCCACCACCCACTCACCTCCCTCCACCACCCACAACCCTCCTCCACCACCCACCACCCACCACCTCCTCCACCACCCACTCACCTCCTCCACCACCCCACTACCTCCTCCACCACCCACAACCTCCTCCACCATCCACTACCTCCCTCCACCACCCACTCACCCACTCACTCCCTCCACCACTCTACCACCTCCTCCACCACACCCACCACCTCCTCCACCACCTACTCACCTCCCTCCACCACCTACTCACCTCCTCCACCACCCACTACCTCCTCCACCACCCACTACCTCCTCCACCACCCACTACCTCCTCCACCATCCACTACCTCCTCCACCACCCACTACCTCCTACCACCCACAACCTCCTCCACCACCCACTACCTCCACCACCCACTACCTCCTCCACCACCCACAACCTCCTCCACCATCCACTACTCCTCCACCCATCCACTCACCTCCTCCACCACCTACTACCTCCTCCACCACCCACAACCTCCTCCCACCCACTCACCTCCTCCACCATCCACTACCCCTCCACCACCCACTCACCCCTCCACCACCCACTACCTCCTCCACCCACCTACTACCTCCTCCACCACCCACTACCTCCTCCACCACCTACTCACCTCCTCCACCCACCTACTACCTCCTCCACCACCTACTCACCTCCACCACCCACACCTCCACCACCCACCACCTCCTCCACCACCTACTACCTCCTCCACCACCCACTACCTCCACCACCTACTACCTCCTCCACCACCCACTACCCACTACCTCCTCCACCATCTACTACACCCTCCACCACCCAATCACCCTCTCACTCACCACCACCCCACCCACTCACCCTCCACCACCCACTACACCCCCACCCCATTTATCAACACACACACACACACACGATGAAGTATTTACACAGGCACATTTTCTGGGTCCACTACACGCCTACACCAACACTGGCCTCTTAAACAGCTGTAAACAGAGTGACGGCAGCAGCTTGTTATGAGTCTAATTTTCACCTCCAAAAGTAAGATAAGGAATTAATTATATCTTACGAGAATTGTGCCTACGAGAGGAAATTACAGGTAAATAAGTTGAGTAAAGTCTGGTCGAGTCTTGAGGGGGAGTTTATTGAAGGTATTTGTGGTATTAACTTGAGGTTCAATGGGTTAAATGCCTCCCTGGGTAAATATTTTATTGTTATTTGTATTTTGTTGTTGTATAAATCTGAAGCCTTTGAAATACAAGTCAGAGGAAGTTGTACGTGTTAAGCTACGCGTGTTATAGTTAGTTGTAGTTATGCAGGTTATAAAAGATGTTGTAAATAAATATTATGATAAAAGATGAACCACCTCATAAAATAAAAACTCCCTCAAGAGCTTAAACCATCTATTAGTCAGATCAGTAAAGGCAGATACCTAGTTTAAAACAGACGTAGCACCTGGAGCGTTAAGATATATGTCTGGCGTAACAAAAAAAATAGAACCGTAAGAAAGCGAATTTAATTTATTCTCCAGGGGATAATATTTCATTTTTATATTCGTCCCGTTCTGAAAAAATCTTACGTAATAATAACAGAGTCTCTTAAGTTGGTGGATGGGACAACAGTTAGGTTAGGTTAGTTAGGTTAGGTTAGGTTAGGTTGGGTTGTTAGACCCTCAAAACAATGAACGTCGGAGTGAATGTACCTGACCTAATATACAGACATAAACATTACATTGTCTAATTAACTTCAGGAGCCAGGGGAGCTTAATGTGTTTCACTACTTAAAGCTGTTGTGTTATTCCTGCTTTTAGAGATGTTTCGATACATTACTATAACGTGTGTGTGTGTGTGTGTGTGTGTGTGTGTTTGTGTGTATGTATGTGTTTGTGTGTATCTTTCGTGTCTGTATCTTTATCTGTCTGTCTGTCTGTCTGTGCGAGATAAAGTATTTTCCAGCAGACGTCACCGCCCATGGTCCCATCACCCCATTATGTATTTTACTCTGGCTGGATTACCTCAATTTTCCAGGTACGAAAACTGGGGATAATCCGACCCGCTGCTCCCTCACCTTCTTCTCACGTCCCTTCATGGGAGACGAATTGAAAGACTTTTGTAACTTTTTTTCTTGGAGTTTGTTTTATTTTGCTTTGTTTATTGGAATTTGTTTGTTTTTGTCTCTGTTTTTTTACATTTTGGGGGGATTATTTTGCAATTTTTTATATTTTGATTTTATGTTAATTTAATTTAATGTATAGACACACATGTAGAATGGCACACTAATAATACACACACACACACCTTACAAACTCACCTGAAACCACCATCTCTTTGACCTTCTCAGCGGTACCTTACCTGCCTCACATCTCACAACTTCTGTATGAAAAACAGAAGCCAACAGAAAGAGTCGCTGCATTATGAGTGACTAAACTAAGGCCACCAACTACTAGGTTCTTTTTACCAGGAAGCTACAAGTTTGTGTGTGTGTGTGTGTGTGTGTGTGTGTGTGTGTGTGTGTGTGTGTGTGTGTGTGTGTGTACATAGACAAGTAAATCCTCCTAAAAACCATATCCTTGGTGAAAATAATCTCTAAATTTTCTTTCAGGAATACCAATCTGTCAGTAAGGTCAGTAGTGTTAGTAATTCACGTCAAAGTGTTTCCCGGCGGCGCTCAGACACAAGCTGGTGTAGGTAGATAAACAATGACAAGCTCCTTAGCTTAGGTTAGGTTAGGTTTCCAGTGAACATCTGCGCACACATACACACCTAATAACAACCATAAACAGACAGGTTGTTATAAGAACCTCTTGAACTAACAGCGTCAAGAGTAATAATAATAAAAATAAACCTTAAGAGGATTTTGGCTGCATGAGCAACTGTGAGGATTTTCAGTCGAGTTTGATTGAAGTTCCCGGAAAGTTTTACGAATGAATATTTTTTAAAGGCTTCTTGTTTAAATGGTAATACTGCTCCTCGCTGTAATATAAGTGACATTACCTACCTTATTTTTTAAAATGTATTTATGTTGAAATATAATACTAATATGATTTTTATTCAGGAAATATTCTTGATATTTTGTTAACTTTTAAAATATGTTTTATAAAATTTTATTACAAGGAATATGATATAAAATTAAAGACAGGAATATTTAGACGTAATATACTGAGGTCAAAGGTTAAAATTCTTTATCTTGTCAACCAATATTAATGTTATCTGATTCACTCTGAGCTGGTCATTAATTTTGTTTGTAATGACTTTGTCGTCTCTTACCTGACCTTAATTTATTGAAAGGATTCCAGTGTCGTTTTTATTTATATTTTCCTTAAATGATTAATATGTTTTAGGACAGGTGATTAACAGGAACTTAAAAATATGAATTATTTTACGCTGTTGTTGATGTAAATGGAAACTATCACTCGTTATTGCTTTGAGAAACAGTAAAGTTTAGAGGGAAAGCGAGGCGAGGCGAGGCGAGGCGAGGTAAGGTAAGGTAAGGTAAGGTAAGGTAAGGTAAGGTAAGGTAAGGTAAGCAATAATATGTAAAGTAGCCTTCATGAATTTTAAGCGTGGGTGAGTAGCAACAAAGTGTTAGACGGACGGACGCACTTATCATCACTGCCACTATTGTCCTATAATCACTTTCACCACTACCACTGTCTCCTCACTATCACCACCACCACTGTTCCCACGCTTACCACACCACCAACACTGTTCTCCACCATTGTCTCCATAACTATCTCCACCACCACCACTGTTCCCACGCTACTACACCACCAACACTGTTCTCCACCATTGTCTCCATAACTATCTCCACCACCACCACTGTTCCCACGCTTACCACACCACCAACACTGTTCTCCACCATTGTCTCCATCACTATCTCCACCACCACCATTGTCCCCACGCCACACACCACCAACACTGTTCTCCACCATTGTCTCCATCACTATCTCCACCACCCCACTGTTCCACGCTTACCACAACCAACACTGTTCCCACCATTGTCTCCATCACTATCTCCACCATCACCATTGTCCCACCACACACCACAACATGCTCCACCATTGTCCCATACTATCTCCACCACCACCACTGTTCCCACGCTTACCACACCACCAACACTGTTCTCCCCATCATTGTTCCATCACTATCTCCACCACCACCATTGTCCCCGCTACCACACCACCAACACTGTTCTCCATCATTGTCTCCATAAATCTCCACCACCACCACTGTTCCCAGCTTACCACACCACCAACACTGTTCTCCACCATTGTCTCCCACCTCCCACCACCATTGTCCCCACGCTTACCACACCACCAACACTGTTCTCCACCATTGCCCCATCACATCTCCACCACCACCACTGTTCCCACGCTTACCACACCACCAACACTGTTCTCCACCATTGTTCATTCACCTGTTCCCACACCACCAACACTGTTCTCCACCATTGTCTCCATCACTATCTCCACCACCACCACTGTTCCCACGCTTACCACACCACCAACACTGTTCTCCACCATTGTTCCATAACTATCTCCACCACCACCACTGTTCCCACGCACACACCACCATTCTCCTTGTCCATCACTATCTCCACCACCACCATTGTCCCCACGCTCACACCACCAACACTGTTCTCCACCATTGTCTCCATAACTATCTCCACCACCACCACTGTTCCCACGCTTACCACACCACCAACACTGTTCTCCACCATTGTCTCCATAACTATCTCCACCACCACCACTGTTCCATGCCACACCACCAACACTGTTCTCCATTGTTCCTTCCACGCTTACCACACCACCAACACTGTTCCCCATCATTGTCTCCATCACTATCTCCACCACACCACTGTTCCCACGCTTACCACACCACCAACACTGTTCCCCACCATTATCTCCACATCACTATCACCACCACGCTATCTACACCACACTACCACCACATGTTGCCCACCAGAAACAAGACAGGGACCCACAACTATCGCCTGGTTGAGCCCCCACACCTGACAACTGCTGACACAAGATAAAAAATATCTCAGTGACCACCTGAAGGTAAACTTTCCACGTGTGTCTTGACTGGCCGATATCTTGGAGGGGAGGGGAAGAGGGAGGATGGGGAAGGGGGAAGGAGGCTGGGGAAGGGGGAGGAGGTTGGGACGGGGGGAGGATGGGACGGGGAGGAAAATAGGGAAGGGGGGAGGAGGAGGTAGAAGGGAAGAGGGAGGGAGGATGAGAGAGGAGGGGGAGGAGGATGGGAAGGGAGGGGGGAAGGAGTTAGACCTCTAACATAAGAACATAAGAATGGAGGAAACTGCCCATGCTGGGCCCATAATGGCAGTCCCATTTACACCCAACCCCTATTGCTCATATGAGCATCCAACCTATGTTTGAAGCTATCCAGCGTATTCGATTTAATGATAATATTTGGTAACTTGTTCCATTCATCCACTGCTCTGTTATCAAACCAGTGTTTACCTATTTCGAGCCTAAATCTAAATTTGTCTAATTTAAAACCATTGTTACGAGTTCGCTCCTGGTTGGATAGTTTGAGTACCTTTGTAATGTCCCTTTGTTCAGCCCTGACTTCCATTTATACACCTCTATCATATCGCCTCTCACTCTACGTCTCTCGAGGGAGTACAAAGATGCTTTAACCTGTCTCTGTACTCAAGGGTCCTAATGCCCGGGATTAGTCTTGACATCCTCCTCTTCCTAAACTTACTCT
>NW_024731893.1:0-17500 GCF_018991925.1 Homarus americanus | reverse complement strand
GTGTGTCACATAGGTCACACTTTACACTTACTACTGAGATACACTTACACTTACTACTGGCACACACTTATACTTACTACTGGCACACACTTACACTTACTACTGAGATACACTTACACTTACTACTGGCACACACACTTACACCTACTACTGGGACACACTTATACTTACTACTGAGACACACTTACACTTACTACTGAGACACTTACACTTATTACTTAGAAACACTTACAATTACTACTGAGACACTTGCAGTACACTTAAACTTCCTCTATGTTACATTTTAGAAAATGAGAACGGAAGAAAAAGTGGAATATAATCAAAACACTTTATTCCTATCCGCCCAAAAGACTTAACCTAACCTAACCTATCCGCCCAAGACACACTTAACTTAACCTAACCTAACCTATCCGCCCAAGACACACTTAATTAACCTAACCTATCCGCCCAAGACACACTTAACTTAACCTAACCTAACCTAACCTATCCGCCCAAGACACTTTCCACTCATCTTCAGTGACCAAAAGCACTTAACACTTTCCACAGGTGTAACTTTTAAGAAACAACTTTACCAGGGAAAAGTTTTGAGCGCCGGCGTTTGAAAAGAGAAGAGAAATTCACTTAATGTAAAGTGAAAATGGTTGCCGGAAGTTACGTCTAATTAAGTTTGGTCACACCTGACAACCTCGCCTAGTGACATTTTCATCTGTGTATCTTAATGAGCTTTTTTTATCAGGAGTTATAAATGAGGTGAGTTATTTCACACACACACACACCTTAGTGACCTCACTGAGTGAGGACGTGTCTCCTGGCGCTCAGCAGCAGCCAAGGTCATCACGTCGACCTGTAGTTACTTAAGGTAGTTCAGTACTTTTACAGGTAGACAGTGCGTATTTTCAAGGTGTCAGTGACTGTAAGTGCCAGACTTGTGAATATGTGTGTTCCAGCGGCACGATATCGTCGCACCGACCTGTTTCGGCTGAAGTCTGGTGCTGGCTATCCTCCACCCCACACCATCACTCTACTAAAGGCGCTGAGTATCTTCCACAACCGCGGCTGCAGACGGGGTCGCCGCATCCCCAGACGAATCCCTATCATCACACCGGGCAAGCATAGGAAAGTCAAACCAGTACTTGAAAGACAGTGTGCTCGCTATGAAGTGCCGCGACTATGGTACAGCCTACCATCCCTACTGCTGTCCAATGTTACATCTTTATGCAACAAGGTGGAGGAGGTTAGTGTCACAGTGAAGTCAGTTGGTGCAGGTATTGTGGCGATAACAGAGGCGTGGCAAATTGTTCCTGAGATCTGTGCCATAGAAAACTATGAGTTATTTCACCACCTAAGAAAGGACAGGTGAGGTGGTGTTGTAGTTCTGCGCTGTCACAGTGACCTCAAACCATCACCCCTAGGTGTTAATGTACCTGAAGATGTAGAAGCCTTGTGGGTTCAGGTCACTCACACCTCCCACCCCCGCCAGCTTGCCTCCCTCATTGTTTGTGTTTGCTATCATCACCCCCCGCGCACCAACCACCAATGTACTGATTACTCATATTATAGACACTGCTGACTCCGAGATCCAGATTTCCATGTGCTAAACTAGTGATATGCGGTGACTTCAATGAGGTAGACATCAGTGACATCACCCAACACCTCCACCTTACACAAATAGTAGACTTTCCCACACATGGCAATGCCACCCTTGACCTCATTATGACTGATCTCGGTAACCACTACCTTACCCCCCACCCTCAGCCGCTGCCTCCCATGGGACGCAGCCCACACCTGTCCTTACTGTGGTCACCTACCCCCACCTTCTCACCACCGCCAGTTGCCACCAGGACTTACCGACCCACCCCCGACTCTGCTATGCGGCGTTTTGGACAATGGATAACCCGGTATCCCTGGACTGAAGTGATCACGGTAGACGATGTGCAGAACAAGTGGGATAATTACCTGGACACTATCACCAAAGCCTACCACCACTTCTTTCCAGCCAAAACACTGAGGATCCACCCCGATGATGTCCCGTGGATTACGCCCCGCATAAAAAGACTTATTGAGCAGCGCAACAAGGCATACTACACCAACAACCGCCTGTACAAAAGTCTACGTAACCAGGTCATCAGGGAAATCAAGTCTGCCAAGAAGACTTATTATCCCAGAAAAGTGCACGGCCTCAAGGAAGTCGGCATCGGTCAGTGGTACTCCAAGGTAAAACATCTCTGTGGTCTCAACCGCCAGTCTCCCACACTTCCTTTCAACTCACATTTACCTAGTGAGGAGGCAGCTGAGATAATTAATAACCATTTTGCTACCATATGTCATAACTTACCCAGTCTTGATCTCACTCTCCTCCCAGCTTACTTACCGTCCCCCTCCCCCCCTCCCAGTGTCCAACCATATGAAATCGCCAACAAACTCCTGAAATTTAAATCCAAACGCTTCACGACCCCAATTGACCTCCCAATAAAAATATACAAGGAGTTTGCTGTTGAACTTGCCACCCCCCTCTGTTCTATTATTAATGCATCCCTCAGACAAAGCAAATGCCCTAATGAATGGAAAACCGCATTTGTCACCCCCATCCCCAAGGTCACCACCCCACAGTCCCCTAGTGACCTCAGGTCAGTTGCCATTACCCCCATACCCAGTCTACTTTGTGAGGACCTCCTTTACATCACACTGCTTGGTGAGCTTTCGGGTTTTTCTGTACAAAAACTTGCAGAAATGTTAGACATCACTGGCCGTTGCTCTTGTGGACTTCAGGAAGGCCTTTGACCTTGTTGATCACTCCACTGCTATCAACAAGGCTATTGCACTAGGGCTGCCCACCAACCTAGTCTCGTGGCTCACTGATTTCTTGAGTGGACGTCGCCAAGCAGTGAGGTATCAGGGTTTGGTCTCCACATTCCAACACCTCACCTGCGGTGTTCCCCAGGGGACCAAGATGGGGACCACTGTGCTTCCTCTTCCTGATCAACGACGCTCTATCGGACACTCCTCACAGGTGGAAGTACGTGAATGACTGCACTGTGGGGGTTTCAGTGGACAACACCACACCAGACTACTCATCGCTACAAGGCACCCTGGACAGGCTACAGGCATGGACCACGGAGAACAAGATCACCATCAACCACACCAAAACCGTAGTCATGCACATCAATACCGCCACCACTCCATTGCAAGCTCCAGCAGTCACAGTGGGTGCCCATCCTCTCCAGCTGGTGCAGTCTTCCAAACTCCTGGGTGTAACTATAGACAACAAACTTGACTGGAAGGCCCATGTAAATAACACAGTCAAGGCAGCCTCGTACCGTCTCTACATGCTACGAAGACTTAGGTCACTTGGGACACCCACGCCAGAGCTGAGGACCATCTACAACGCCTTTATTCTCCCCCAACTAACGTATGCGTCACCAGCCTGGTCATGTTCTCTCAACTCCACTCAACAACGTCAGCTAGAGAAGGTACAGAAAAGGGCCTGCAGAATCATGCTTGGCGCAGAATACTCCGGCTACACCAACGCTCTCTCCACCCTGGAAATGCCATCCCTCAGTGACCTCCATCACCAAGCACTGGAAAGGTTTGGCAGTGGACTACTGCACCACCCTCACCATCGCCACCTCCTGCCACCTGCAGCCCCCCACCCACCTCGCGCAGTCCGCCACTACAACAAAATTCAGCCCATAAGAGCCCACACTGATAGATTTAAGAACAGCACCATCCCATCTATTGTTAAAATAATAAACAACTCCTGATTTATGTACTGTACAGCCCTGTAAATGTATTCAATGCATATTATATCATTATGTCTAAATCAAATGTATGTCTGTATATATTCAGCCACCGGCTGCAACTCTATTAATAAACCGTTTATTATTATTATTTTTATTTACACACACACACTACATCATTAGACATTCCGTACCGCTGCCTTCATTATATTCCTCCTAGACAATATAATGTCCCTCGACCCACATCACAGAAAAAAACATCAAAATATTATGATCCCAGACGTAACGATGCTTATATACCTGTGACCTCTTGACCCTGTGTGACCTTGTGTGACCCTATGTTATCTTGTGTGACCCTGTGTAGCCCTGTGTAATCCTGTGTGACCCTGTGTGTAACTCTCTGTAACCCGGTGTGTCTCTATGTGACCCTAACTGGTCCTCTGTGACACTGTGTGACCCAATGTGACCCTGTGTGACCCCCTGTGACCCTGTATGACCATCTGTGATCCTGTGACCCTGTGTGACCCCATTTTTACCCTATCACTCTAGGATGGTCTCGGGATGTGACCTCTATATATCCCCAATCACGTCCTCTCTCTGTCCTAGCCAGATCGTTTCACTCTCTCAGAGGTACACGTTTATATACACTATATTATTCAAAGGTTCAGAAATCTTGCTGGATAAACCTGTCTGCTTCTAGTGCTTTATTCTGTTTTTTTCTCGGATTTGGTGACGGGGCATGCACACACACACACACACATGTACCGACTCTACATGCTACGACGACTCAGGTCACTTGGGGCACCCACGCCAAAGCTGAGGACAATCTACAACGCATTTATACTCCCAAAATTAACGTACGAGTCACCAGCCTGGTCGTCTTCTCTCAACTCTACCCAACAACGTCAGCTATAGAAGGTACAGAAGAAAGCCTGCAGAACCATGCTCTGCGCAGACTACTCCGGCTACAACAACGCTCTCTCCACCCTGGAAATGCCATCCTTCAGTGACCTCCACCACCACGCACTAGCAGGGTTTGGTAGTGGACTACTGCACCATCCTCGCCATCGCCACCTACTGCAACCGGCAGTCCCCCACCCACCTCGCGCAGTCCGCCACTACAACAAAATTCAGTCCATAGCCCGCACCATCCCAACTATTGTTAAAATAATAAACAGCTCCTGATTTATGTACTGTACAGCCCTGTAAATGTATTGAATGTATATTATTATTTCTAAATCACATGTAAGTTTGTATATCTTCAGCCACTGGCTGCAACTCTATTAATATACCGTTTGTTATTATTATTATTATTATTATTATTATTATTATAAACACACACACACACCTAGTATTTATATATCACATTTGTATCACTTTTGTTACCTGTATATTATTTGTAACTGTATATTTTCAGCCTTCCGGCTGCCATGCTCTTGCAATAAACCGTTAATTATTATTACACACAAATTTGATCTATACCAGTCAGTAGTCAATCAACCAACGATGGTTAAGTCAACACACAATGAACCACCGACACATACAGTAGACACACCAGCACTGCACCTTCACTACCTCAACGGTCAAAGTAGATACCTGTGGCCCTGTGTGACTCTGTGTGACCTTCTGTTACCATGTGTGAACCTCTGTGACCCTGAGTGATCCTCTGTGACCCTGAGTGATCCTCTGTAACCCTGTGTGTGACCCTGTGTGACTGTGTGTGACCCTGTGTAACCCTATTACTATGTGACACTGTGTAACCCTATTAGTGTTCCAAACGCGAACCATAAGACAGGATTCATAACCGTGTATCGACTCAGCCACCGCTCCCCTACATATCGGTATCAGGTGAAAATTGTCCTTAATTACCCCTTGACACAGAGTCCCTCGGGTGTAAGTCGATTAGCAGGGTAGACGAGGGAGTGTTCAGGCAGGTGGTGGGGGGGTGGATCTTCCTTCTCTGTGTTCAGGTCCCGCGGGAATTGGGTTTAAACTTCGGGATCAACAAAGAAAGATAATTTAATTTGATGTAGTGTTAGTTATTCCTTCAGGTTAGGTTAGGTTAGATTCGTTTGGATAAAATAGTGTAATTAAAATAACACATTAACACACCTGTCTCTCCTCACCATCAAACAGAACATAACCTGACATTAATCTATAATACATATTGCTCTTATTGCTATGAGTTAAGTGAGGCATCGGGGATATTACTTCAGTATTTATTTATATGTTTACTCTTAATACTGAGTAATACTGGTGTAATACTCTTAGTTAACCTGTTACTAGATTACCTGTACTTATCCACGAGATCTAATAATAATAATAATAATAATTAACGGTTTATTGAAAGAGGTTGGCAGCCAGAAGGCTGAAAATATACAGTTACATATTTGGGGAATGGGTTTCGAATTACAAATAATATACAAGTAACATAAGTGATACAAATAAGATATATAATAACTAGGTGGGGAAAAGCTCAAACTACAGGGCATTTCAACATAGTGACAGTGCAAGGAGTAGTGTTTACTGGGAGTGAATACACTGGTTTATTACAAGTTATTGATAATTTTTACAATGGTTGGGACTGGGCTGTTCTTATAGCGATCAGTTCGTGCACGTATGGGCTTGATGCGGTTGTGGTGTCGAACAGCAATTCTCGGGCTAGGGATCTCAGGTGGTAGTAGGAACCGGTGTCGAGGATGTGTAGAAGCTTCTTACCAAATTTACAGATGAGGTCGTGGTGATGGTCAGTGAGAGTCGAAAGGGTCAGTGTGTTGAGCGCTTCTTGATATGTGGAGTAGGATGGGGAGAGAATAATCTTGCATGCCCTCTTTTGCACTTTTTCTAGGTATTTGCTTGGTGTGGCATTTAGAGGAAGACCAGGTGGGGGAGGCATAGTGAGCTTGGGAAGTATGAATGTTGTGTAAACACTGAGGAGCTCGGGTGCAGGAACTCTGGAGGGACTTTGTTTACAGAGGAGGTGGAGATTTGAAACTGGAGGATTTGATAACTCACTGACGTGTGGTTTCCAATTTAGTTTGTTGTCTATGGTGACGCCGAGGAGCTTCGTGGAATCTACAACCTGGAGTGTGTTCGGACCTAAAGTAATGGAAGGAGGTGGGACAATGTCGGAGGTTGATGTACTGTAGGTGTGTGTGATAATAATAATAATAATTAACGGTTTATTGAAAGAGCATAGCAGCAGCCAGAAGGCTGAAAATATACAGTTACAAAATCGGGGAATGGGTTTAGATTTACAAATATTATACAAGTAACATAAGTGATACAAATAAGATAGTGTTGTTGGCGTGCGCATCTAGACCATAAGTGTTATTCTAATCCCTCTATCTCTCTTTAGTTCTCTGTTCCTTCTCACTTCTCTTATTTATTCTCTCTACTTCCTTCCTCCTTCCTTCTCCTCATCTCTCTTGTTTATCAGAAATACCTGGAGACTTGTCGAGAGTTTTCATAATAAATTCAATTATTTATCCCTCCGGCCTCCACTATACACACTCCCTCCCATCTTTTTACCACTTCAGCTTTGTTCCATCTTTGTTAAGTCTCCTTTACCCTCTCCCTCTTACACGTATGTCTCCCCACCCTCTGCTGGTTGTTGTGTTCTTCCTCCTGGTTATTTTACTTGTATTCCCTCAGGTAACTATCACCCTTCTTCCTCTTCCTTTAACCAATAATTCTCTCTCTCTCTCTCTCTCTCTTTAACGTTGTTATAAATTAGGCAAATTTAGATTTAGCCGCGAAATAGGTTTGGAAATAGAGTAGTGGACCAGTGGAACAATTTACCAAACATCATCATTAACTCGAATACGCTGGATAGCTTCAAACATAGGATGGATGGATATATGAGCAATAGGGGCTGGGTGTAAGTGGGACTGCTCAAACATAGGATGGATGGATATATGAGCAATAGGGGCTGGGTGTAAGTGGGACTGCTCAGTATGGGTCAATGGGCCCGTTCAGTTTCCTCCATTCTTATGTTCTTATGATTTTGTCTTTGATCTTTCTTATAGGTAGATAGTAAGAGAGGTTAGGATAGATGAAGCGAATGGCGGTAATCATGTAGGTAAGGTTGGACAGGTAGAGGTGATGTTGGACAGGTAGAGGTGATGTTGGACAGGTAGAGGTGACGTTGGACAGGTAGAGGTGATGTTGGACAGGTAGAGGTGAGGTTGGACAGGTAGAGGTGATGTTGGACAGGTAGGGTGAGTTGGACAGGTAGAGGTGAGGTTGGACAGGTAGAGGTGATGTTGGACAGGTAGAGGTGAGGTTGGACAGGTAGGGTGAGGTTGGACAGGTAGAGGTGAGGTTGGACAGGTAGAGGTGACGTTGGACAGGTAGAGGTGATGTTGGACAGGTAGAGGTAATGTTGGACAGGTAGGGGGTGAGTTGGACAGGTGGTGATGTTGGACAGGTAGAGGTGACGTTGGACAGGTAGAGGTGACGTTGGACAGGTAGAGGTGAGGTTGGATGGAGTAGGGTGAGGTTGGACAGGTGAGGTGAGGTTGGACAGGTAGAGGTGACGTTGGACAGGTAGGTGATGTTGGACAGGTAGAGGTGATGTTGGACAGGTAGAGGTGAGGTTGGACAGGTAGAGGTGATGTTGGACAGGTAGAGGTGACGTTGGACAGGTAGAGGTGACGTTGGACAGGTAGAGGTGAGGTTGGACAGGTAGAGGTGAGGTTGGACAGGTAGGGTGACGTTGGACAGGTAGAGGTGACGTTGGACAGGGGTAGAGCTGATGTTGGACAGGTAGAGGTGACGTTGGACAGGTAGAGTGATGTTGGACAGGTAGAGGTGAGGTTGGACAGGTAGAGTGATGTTGGACAGGTAGAGGTGAGGTTGGACAGGTAGAGGTGACGTTGGACAGGTAGAGGTGAGATTGGACAGGTAGAGGTGAGGTTGGGCAGGTAGAGTGAGGTTGGACAGGTAAGTGAGTTGGACAGGTAGAGGTGAGTTGGACAGGTGGAGGTGACGTTGGACAGGTGGAGGTGACGTTGAAAGGTGGAGGTGACGTTGGGCAGGTGGAGGAGACGTTGGACAGGTGGAGGTGACGTTGGACAGGTAGAGGTGACGTTGGACAGGTGGAGGAAACGTTGGACAGGTGGAGTGACGTTGGACAGGTAGAGGTGACGTTGGACAGGTAGATCTAAGGTTGGGCAGGTAGAGGTGAGGTTGGACAGGTAGATCTAAGGTTGGACAGGTAGAGGTGACATTGGACAGGTAGGGTGACGTTGGACAGGTGGAGGTGACGTTGGACAGGTAAAGGTGACGTTGGACAGGTGGAGTGACGTTGGACAGGTGGGTGACGTTGGACAGGTGGAGGTGACGTTGGACTGGTGGAGGTGACGTTGGACAGGTAAAGGTGACGTTGGACAGGTGGAGGTGACGTTGGACAGGTGGGTGACGTTGGACAGGTAAAGGTGACGTTGGACAGGTGGGTGACGTTGGACAGGTGGAGGTGACGTTGGACAGGTAAAGGTGACGTTGGACAGGTGGAGGTGACGTTGGGCAGGTGGAGGTGACGTTGGGCAGGTGGAGGAGAGGTTGGACAGGTAGATCTAAGGTTGGACAGGTAGAGGTGAAGTTGGACAGGTAGAGGTGAGGATGGACAGGTAGATCTAAGGTTGGACAGGTGGAGGTGATGTTGGACAGGTGGAGGTGATGTTGTACAGGTAGAGGTGATGTTGGACAGGTGGAGGAGAGGTTGGACAGGTAGATCTAGGTTGGACAGGTAGGGGTGAAGTTGGACAGGTAGAGGTGAGTTGGACAGGTGGAGGTGACGTTGGACAGGTGGGTGACGTTGGACAGGTGGAGAGACGTTGGACAGGTGGAGGTGACGTTGGACAGGTAGAGGTGACGTTGGACAGGTGGAGAGACGTTGGACAGGTGGTGACGTTGGACAGGTAGAGGTGAGGTTGGACAGGTAGAGGTGAGGTTGGACAGGTGGAGGTGACGTTGGACAGGTGGAGGTGACGTTGGACAGGTGGGTGACGTTGGACAGGTGGAGGTGACGTTGGACAGGTAAAGGTGACGTTGGACAGGTGGAGGTGACGTTGGACAGGTGGAGGTGACGTTGGACAGGTGGAGGTGACGTTGGACGGTGGAGGTGACGTTGGACAGGTAAAGGTGACGTTGGACAGGTGGAGGTGACGTTGGGCAGGTGGAGGTGACGTTGGGCAGGTGGAAGAGGTTGGACAGGTAGATCTAAGGTTGGACAGGTAGAGGTGAAGTTGGACAGGTAGGAGGTGAGGATGGACAGGTAGATCTAAGGTTGGACAGGTGGAGGAGACGTTGGACAGGTGGAGGTGACGTTGGACAGGTAGAGGTGAAGTTGGACAGGTAGAGGTGAGGTTGGACAGGTGGTGACGTTGGACAGGTGGAGGTGACGTTGGACAGGTGGAGGTGACGTTGGACAGGTGGAGGTGACGTTGGACAGGTAAAGGTGACGTTGGACAGGTGGGTGACGTTGGACAGGTGGAGGTGACGTTGGACAGGTGGGAGGTGACGTTGGACAGGTGGAGGGTGACGTTGGACAGGTGGAGGACGTTGGACAGGTAAAGGCGTTGGACAGGTGGAGGTGACGTTGGGCAGGTGGAGGTGACGTTGGGCAGGTGGAAGAGAGGTTGGACAGGTAGATCTAAGGTTGGACAGGTAGAGGTGAAGTTGGACAGGTAGAGGTGAGGGATGGACAGGTAGATCTAAGGTTGGACAGGTGGGTGATGTTGGACAGGTGGAGGTGATGTTGGACAGGTAGAGGTGACGTTGGACAGGTGGAGGAGAGGTTGGACAGGTAGATCTAAGGTTGGACAGGTAGAGGTGAAGTTGGACAGGTAGAGGTGAGGTTGGACAGGTGGAGGTGACGTTGGACAGGTGGAGGTGACGTTGGACAGGTGGAGGTGACGTTGGACAGGTGGAGAGACGTTGGACAGGTGGAGGTGACGCTGGACAGGTAGAGGTGACGTTGGACAGGTGGAGGAGACGTTGGACAGGTGGAGGTGACGTTGGACAGGTAGAGGGTGACGTTGGACAGGTAGATCTAAGGTTGGGCAGGTAGAGGGTGAGGTTGGACAGGTAGATCTAAGGTTGGACAGGTGGAGGTGACGTTGGACAGGTAGAGGTGAGGTTGGACAGTTGTAGGTGAGGTTGGACAGGTAGAGGCAAGGCTGGACAGGTAGAGGTGAGGGTTGGACAGGTAGAGGTGGGGTTGAACAGTTGGAGGTGAGGTTGGACAGGTAAAGGTGAGGTTGGACAGGTAGAGGTGAGGTTGACAGGTAGAGGGTGAGGTTGGACAGATAGAGGTGAGGTTGGACAGGTAGAGGTGAGGTTGGGCAGGTAGAGGTGACGTTGGACAGGTGGAGGTGAGGTTATACCTTTAGTACTCTTGAACAGGTAAAATTCACCTCGCTCACACCTGTCTTTAGCATATCAAACACTAAGTTGGAATTTCAATTGAGTTGACGCACTGAGAATTTCTAAAAAGACAATTGTTTGAGGAGATGTATACTCTCTCTTTCGCTGTTAAAAATATTTATCAAATTATATTATTAATTTTAAAATTATCTAGAATTTAATTCGTATTTTAATAGTGGTAGTTATTATTATTATTATTATTATAATAATATATTATTATTATTATTATTATTATCAAAACTGAACATTTCTCAATCACATGCAAAAAAATGACTTATTTAAAATCAGTCTAAGTCATCGGAGTCGTCATTCAATGTCATGTAAAACAAGACTCCAAAACAAAATAATACATGAACCAGACAGGTACCAAACGGGAAATGACAGGTTGACTGACAGTATCTGAGAGTAATGAGCGTATGATTGAGACAAGGTGATGTGACGGCTGTCAAAATGGCCACAAAATGAAAGGTAAACAGAGAGAGAACAAGCCACAGGAAAACAAACAACGTAATGATTGGTTCACATTGAGCAAACAAGCATAAATAACCTGATAATTAACACTGACAGACAAACAGACAGACAGACAGACAGGAAACAGACGCCATGAGAAGATCGATACTGTCTCATTAACATTTACCACGTGTTTAAAGACCTTACTTATCGAAGGAGAGAAACGCAACATGACAACGATAATTTAGAGTTAGAGAGACTTAATAAAGGATAGATAGCAAGAAGAAGAAAAATTAGGCATTAGAGGAGAGGGGAGGTAGGCATAAACCAGATGCCTGTGTGAATGTAAGGGGGTTAGGTTTGCTAGATTAGGTTTTGGAGATTTCACCTTACAATACACTTATCTGAGGCTATTAAGGTTGAGGCACTCTCTTGGAAACACTTAAATATTGTTTATACTATTTATTTGTTTATGTCTTGTTTATAATTGTTTATATTTGTTTATGTCTTGTTTAAATATGTTTATGTCTTGTATATTTGTTTATATATGTTTATGTCTTGTTTAAATCTGTTTATGTCTTGTTTATATGTGTTTATATTTTGTTTATGTCTTGTTTAAATCTGTTGTCTTGTTTATTTTGTTTGTTCCTCTATTGTTTACACTCGTCATTACCGAAACATGAAAGAAGAAAAAAGGAAGAAACAATTATTAAAGACAATGAAAAAAATGAAGATAGGCAATAAAGAAAAACGAGAAAGGCAAAACAACACAAAGAAAGGAAGAAAAACAACAAATAAAGAAAATTAAATGCAAACAAAACTTTACTATAATACCAATACCAGTCTCTACCTGCCCATTGTATGCATGTATGTATGTATGTATGGGTATGTATGTATGTATGTATGTATGTATGTATGTATGTATAAGAGGATACCTTAGGAGCAGGAGCCCATATGATGATAGGAGCAATATTACACACTGATCAACGCTGGAGGAGAGATCTAGTCCTCCAATATATTACCCAAGTGTCGGGAGTCGGGGTGATGTAGGTGTCGTGATAGTCAATAATGAGACCCAGGTGAAAGGTACAGCAACAAGATACCAGAATATATATCATCGTAAATTACAGGTGAGGTTGAGAATAGATAGTAGTCAGGTGGATGGTAGGTACAGGTGGGTGGGTAGGTGCAGGTGGGTGGGAGGGTGGTAGGTACAGGTTGGTTGGTAGGTACAGGTGGGTGGTAGGGTACAGGTGGTGGTAGGTACAGGTGGGTGGTAGGTACAGGTGGGTGGTAGGTACAGGTGGGTGGTAGGTACAGGTGGATGGTAGGGCTGGGTGGGTGGTAGGTGGGTGGTGGTGGTACGGGTGGGTTGGTAGGTGCAGTGTTGGTGGGTGGGTGGTGGTGGGTGCAGGTTGGTGGGTGCAGGTGGGTGGGCTGGTGGGTGGTAGGTACAGGTGGGTGGTAGGTACAGGTGGGTGGTGGGTACAGGTGGGTGGTGGTGCAGGTGGGTGGTGGGTACAGGTGGGTGGTGGGTGCAGGTGGGTGGTGGGTACAGGTGGGTGGGTTGGGTGCAGTGGGTGGAGGTGGTGTTGGGGTCAGGTGGGTGGTAGGTGCAGGTGGTGGTGGGTGCAGTTGTTGGTGGGTGGTGGGTGCAGGTTGGTTGGTGGGTGCAGGTTGGATTGGTGGGTGCAGGTGGTTGGTGTTGGGTACAGTTAGTTGGTGGTTGCAGTTGGTTGGTGGGTTGGGGGTGGGTGGTGTGGGTGCAGGTTGGTTGGTGGGTACAGGTGGGTGGTAGGTTCAGGTGGGTGGTGGTACAGGTGGGTGGTGGGTAGAGTAGTTGGTGGAGGTATGGGTTGTTAGGTGCAGGTGGGTGGTGGGTGCAGGTGGGTGGTGGGTACAGGTGGGTGGTGGGTGCAGTTTGTTGGTTTGGTGGGTGGTTGGTTGGATGGTTGGTGCAGTTGGTTGGTGGGTGCAGTTGGGTTGGGTACAGGTTGGTTGGTGGTTGCAGTTTGGTTGGTTGGGTTGCAGTTGGTTGGTGGGTGCAGGTTGGTTGGTTGGTGGTTGGTTGGTGGGTGCAAGTTGGATTGGTGGGTTGCAGGTGGGTGTGGTGGAATTTTAGGTAGTTGGTGGGTGCAGGGTGAGTTGGTGGGTGCAGTTAGTTGGTGGTTACAGGTTAGTTGGTGGGGTATAGGGAGTTGAGGCAGTTGGTTTGTTGGTGCAGTTAGTTGGTGGGTACGGGTTGGTGGTGGGGTGGTTGGGTGTTGGTTGTTGGGTGGGTGGTGGGTGGTGGGTTTGGGTTGGTTGGTGTTGGGTGGTTGGATTGGTGGGGTGGAGTTGGGTGGGTGGGTTGTTGGTTGGTGTGGTGGGTTGGTTTGGTGGGTGGTGTTGGTTGGTGGGTGCAGGTTGGTTGGTTGGTGCAGGTGGGTGGTGGGTTTTGGTTGGTTGGTGGGTGCAGGTTGGTTGGTGGGTTTTGGTTGAATTGGTTGGTGGTGGTTGGTTGGTGGTTGAAGTTGGTTGGTGGGTTTTGGTGGTTTGTTTGGTTGGGTTGGTTTTGGGTTGGTGTGGGTTGGTTGGGGCGGGTTGGTGGGTTGGGTGCAGTTGGTTGGTGGGTTGGTTGGTTGGTTGGTGCAGTGGGTTGTTGGTGGTGGGTGCAGTTGGGTTGGTTGCGGGTTGGTTGGTGGGTGGGTTGGTTGGTGGGTTGGTTGGTTGGTGGATTGGTGGAGTTGGTTGGTGGGTTCAGGTTGGGTTGTTGGTGCAGGTGTGGGTTGGTGGGTGGTTGGTTGGTGGTTGGTTTAGTTGGTGGTTGCAGTTGTTGGTGGGTGCGGGTTGGGTGGTTGGTGGGTTGGGTTGGTTGGGTTGGTGGTTGGTTGGTTGCAGGTTGGTTGGTGGGTTCAGTTGGTTGGTTGGTTGCAGGTTGGGTTGGTGGGGTTGGGTTTTGGTTGGGTGAGGTTTGGTTGGTTGGTTTGGTTGGTTGGTTGGTTGCAGGTTGGTTGGTGGGTGCAGGTGGTGGTGGAGGTTGGTTGGTGTTTGTTGCAGTTAGTTGGTGGGTTTAGTTAGTTGGTGTTGGTTGGAGTTTGTTGGTTGGGGTGGAGTTTGTTGTGTTGTTTGCAGTTAGTTGGTGGGTTTGGGGTTGGGTTGTTGGGTGCAGGGTGGGTTGGTTGGTTGTTGGTTGGTGGGTGCAGGTTGGTTGGTGGGTGGTTGGTGGTGGGTGCAGGTTGGTTGGGGGGTTTTGTTGGTTGGTGGGTGCAGGTTAGTTGGTTGGTGGTTGGTTGGTGGGTGCAGGGTTGGTTGGTGGTTGGGTTTGTGGATGGTTTAGGTGCAGATTAGTTGGTGGGTTGCAGGTTAGTTGGTGGGTGCAGGTTAGTTGGTGGGTGCAGGTGGGTTGAGATTTTAGTTAGTTGGTGGAGTGCAGGTGGGTTGGAGGGTGCAGGGTTAGTTGGTGGGTGCCCAGTTGGGGTTGTGGATGCAGGTGTAGATTGGTGGGTGCAGGTTAGTTGGTGTTGGGTGCAGGTGGGTGGTGCAGGTGCAGGTTGGGTTGTGAAACAGTTGGGTGGTGGGTGCAGTTAGTTGGTGGATACAGGTGGGTGGTGGGTTTGAGTTGAATTGGTGGGTGGGTTGGTGGGTGTGGTGGGTGGGTGGGGTTGCAGGGTGGGTTGGAGGGGTGGGTGGATGGTGCATGGGTGGGTGCAGGTGGGTGGGTGCAGGTGGGGTTTGAGTTGGTTGGTGGGGTTGGTTGGTTGGTTGGTGGATACTTGGTTGGTGGGTTGCAGTTGGTTGGTTGGGGTTTGGTTGGGTTGGTTGGTTGGTTGGTGGGTTGGGTTGGGTTGGGTTGGGGGTTGCAGGTTGGTTGGTTGTTGGGTTGGTTGGTTGGTGGGTTTTAGGGTTGGGTTTGTAGTTGGTTGGGTGCAGGTTGGTTGGTGGGTTGCAGTGTGGTTGGGCTGGGTTTGGTGCAGGTTGGTTGGGTGCCGGTTGGGTTGGGTTGGGTGGGTTGGGTTGCAGGGTTGGGTTGGGGTTGGTTGGGTTTGTGCGGATGGGTTGTGGGGTGCAGGTGGTTGGTGGTGCAGGTGGGTTGGTGGGTGCAGTTGGTTGGTGAGATGCAGGTTGGGTTGGTGCAGTTGGTTGGTGGGTTGCAGTTAGTTGGTGGGTTGCAGGTTAGTTGGTGGGTTGCAGGGTTGAGTTGGGGTTTAGTTGGGTTTGAGAGGTGCAGGTTGGGTTGGTTGGGGTGGCCAGGTTGGTTGGTGGTGCAGATTGGGTGGGTGCAGGTGGTTGGGCCAGGTGCAGTTGGTTGGTGGGGTTGGGTGGGTGGGTGCAGATTCAGCTGGGTCGTGGGTGCCGGGTGGTTGGTGGGTGCAGGTTGGTGGGTTGCAGTTGGGTCAGTGGGTTGGGTACAGGTGGTTGGTGGTGCAGGTTGGGTGGTGGGTGCAGGTTGGGTGGTGGTGGGTGCAGGTTGGGTGCAGGTTGGTGGGTGCAGTTGGGTTTGGGGTGCAGGTTGGTTGGTTGGGGTTGCAGTTGGGTTGGTGGGTTGCAGGTTGGTTGGTGCAGGTGGTTTTAGTTGGTGTGGGTTGGGTTTGGGTGGGTTTGCAGGTTGGTTGGTGGGGTGCAGGGTTGGTTGGTTTGGGTTGGTTGGGTTTGGGTGCGGTTGGTTGGGGTGGACAGGTGGTTGGTGGGTTGCCAGTTGGTTGGGTTGGTTTGGTGCAGTGGGTTGGTGGTGCAAGTGGGTGGTGTTGGGTGCAGGTGGTTGGTGAGTGCAGGTTGGTGGTTAGTTGGTTGGGTGTGGTTGGTTGGTTGGTTTTGGGTTGGGTTGCAGTTGGGTTGGTTGGTTGCTCGTTGGTTGGGGTTGGGTTGCAGGGTTGGTTGGTTGGTTTGGGGTTGGTTGGGGTTGCAGTTGGGTTGGTGGGTGCGGTTGGGTTGGTGTTGGGTTGCAGGTTGGTTGGTTGGGGACTGGGGTTGGTGGGACAGGGTTGGTTGGGTTGCGGGGTGGGGGTTGGTGGGTTACCCAGTTTGGGGTTCGTGTGGTGCTGTCTTGTGCGTCTGCTCCAGAAGAAATGGGACATAGCAACAAGGTGGAGAACATTTTACTTGCTAAATAGATTTTCTAATAACTGAGTGAAAGCTATTTTGTGAAAGATCTCTCTCTCTCTCTCTCTCTCTCTCTCTCTCTCTCTCTCTCTCCATGTGGAAGCGATATGTAACACGTTTGTGATATACAGCGACATAATTATACATACCTGTCACACCATAGAATTACTGCAAATACTCTAGTGGACGACAGGTGTACTATCCTCAACCCTGTAATTTAAATAGACACGACAGTGTACAGTCCTCAGCACCTGTAATTTACTTTACTCTGTCTAAAGGGGTTAAAGGACAATACTTTCACTTCGACTGGATGTTTGTCTTACAATTTTACTACTTCTATCTCTTTTTCATCCCTCTGAGTGGGTTTCTTCCTTCTACGAGACCCAGAACCAGACTCTAAGTGTTAGTAGCAAATGATGAGCTGTTTTCATAATGTGTTTTTATCTTCTGTTGCTGTTCGCTAAGGTGCATAAATGTTTTTATGAGCATTGCAACTGAATTGATGATATTGTGTGCTATTGTTTCCAGGCACAGAACCAATGACACAGATTAATGAGACTGTATGTAAATAGAATAGGCAAAGATAAAGAATGAAAGAATAAAGGAAGAAGATGTGGTTTGTTTTTGTACGTCGTCACATCACTTTAAAGCAGCTATCACTTAGGTGGCTTGGACCACCCACCCTCCTCCACCATCCTTACCCTACTTCTCCATCTTCCACCATCCTCTGCATCATCCTCCGTTGCAGTACACCTGCCTCCAGGTCGTTCATTCACCCTACGGACTAAGCAAAGCAATGCGTA
>NW_024731892.1:0-12590 GCF_018991925.1 Homarus americanus | reverse complement strand
TAACAAAGGCCCCTGGTCGAGTATAACAAAGTTTTCTAATCGAGTATAACAAAAGCCCCTGGTCGAGAATAACAAAGTCCTCTGATCAAGTATAACAAAGTCCGTTGATTGAGTATAACAAAGTCCCCTAATCAAGTATAACAAAGTCCCCTAATCGAGTATAACAAAGTCCCCTGATCGAGTATACATATCCCCTGATCGAGTATAACAGAGTCCTCTGGTCGAGTATAACAAAGTACCCTGATCGAGTATAACAAAGTCCCCTGGTCGAGTATAACAAAGTCCCTGATCGAGTATAACAAAGGCCCCTCATCGAGTATAGCAAAGTCCATTGGTCATATATAGGAAAGTCCACTGATCGAGTATGACAAAGTCCCCTGATCAAGTATGAAAAAGTCGCCTAATCAAGTATAACAAAGTCCCCTGATCGGGTATAACAAAGTCCCCTGGTCGAGGAAAGCAAAGACCCCTGGTCGAGGAAAACAAAGCCCCCTCATCGAGTATAACAAAGGCCCCTAATCGAATATAACAAAGTCCCCTGATTGAGTATAACAAAGTCCCCTGATTGAGTATAACAAAGTCCTCTGGTTGAGTATAACAAAGTCCCCTGATCAAGTATAACATATCCCCTGGTCGAGTATAACAAAGTCCTCTGGTCGAGTATTAAAAGTCCCCTGATCGAGTATAACAAAGTCCCCTGGTCGTGTATAACAAAGTCCCATGATCGAGTATAATAAAAGGCCCCTCATTGAGTATAACAAAGTCCATTGGTCAGTATAAAAAAGTCCTTTGGTCGAGTATAACAAAGTCCCCTAATCGAGTATAACAAATTCCTCTGGTCGAATATAAAAAAGTCCCCTAATCGAGTATAACAAAGTCCCCTGCTCGAATATAACAAAGTTCCCTGATCGAGTATAACAAAGGGCCCTCATCGAGTATAACAAAGTCCATTGGTCAAGTATACAAAAGTCCCCTGGCCGAGTATAACAAAGTCCCCTGATCGTGCAAAACAAAGTCCCCTCATCGAGTATAACAAAGGCCCCTCATCGAGTATAACAAAGTCCCCTGATCGAGTACAAAAAAGTCCCCTTGCCCCTTTATAACAAAGTCCCCATATCGAGCATAACAAAGTCCCCTGATCGATTATAACAAAGTCCCCTCGGCGAGAATAGCAAAGGGCCCTGATCGAGTAAGACAAAGTCCCCTGATCGAGTATAACAAAGTCCCCAGATCGAGCATAACAAAGTCCCCTGATCGATTATAACAAAGTCCCCAGACCGAGTATAACAAAGGCCTCTTGTCGAGTATAACAAAGTCCCTTGATCGAGAATAACAAAGTCCCCTGATCCTAGTATAACAAAGCCCCCTTGACGAGTATAACAAAGTCCCCTGATCGAGTATAACAAAGTCCCCTGATCGAGTATAACAAAGTCCCCTGGTCCAGTATAACAAAGTCCCCTGTTCGCGTAGAACATATCCCCTGATCGAGTATAACAAAGTCTCCAGGCCCAGTATAACAAAGTCCCTAGATCGAGCATAACAAAGTCCCCTGTTCGATTATAACAAAGTCCCCAGACCGAGTATAACATAGGCCTCTTGTCAAGTATAACAAAGTCCTTTGGTCGAGAATAAAAAAGTCCCCTGATCCTAGTATAACAAAGCCCCCTATACGAGTATAACAAAGTCCCCTGATCGAGTATAACAAAGTCCCCTGGCTTCGTATAACAAAGTCCCCAGATCGAGCATAACAAAGTCCCCTGACCGAGTTTAACAAAGGCATCTGGTCGAGTATAAAAAAGTCCCCTGGTCGAGAATAACAAAGTCCCCTGATCCTAGTATAACAAAGCCCCCTGGACGAGTATAACAAAGTCCCCTGATCGAGTATAACAAAGTCCCCTGATCGAGTATAACAAAGTTCCCTGGTCCACTATAACAAAGTCCCCTCATCGAGTATAACATATCCCCTCATCGAGTATAACAACGTCTCCTGGCGCAGTATAACAAAGTCCTCAGATCGAGCATAACAAAGTCCCCTGGTAGAATATAACATATCCCCTGATCGAGTATAGCAAAGTCCCTCGTGGAGTATAGCAAAGTCCCCTGGTGGAGTATAACAAAGTTTTCTAATCGAGTATAACAAAGGCCACTGGTCGAGTATAACAAAGTCCCTTCATCGAGTATAACAAAAGTCCCCTGATCGAGCATAACAAAGTCCCCTCATCGAATACAAAAAAGTCCCCTAGCCCAGTATAACAAATTCCCCATATCGAGCATAACAAAGTCCCCTGATCGATTATAACAAAGTCCCCTGGGCGAGTATAGCAAAGGGCCCTGATCGAGTAAGACAAAGTTCCCTGATCGAGTATAACAAAGTCCCCTGATTGAGTATAAAAAAGCCCCCTAGACGAGTATATTAAAGCCCCCTGATCGAGTATAGCAAAGTCCCCTGATCGAGTATACCAAAGTCCCCTGGTCCAGTATAACAAAGTCCCCTGATCGAGTAGAGCATATCCCCTCATCGAGTATAAAAAAGCCCCCTAGACGAGTATATTAAAGTCCCTGATCGAGAATAACAAAGTCCCCTGTTCCAGTATAACAAAGTCCCCTGATGGAGTATAACAAAGTCCTCTGCTCGAGTATAACAAAGTCCCCTGTTCGAGTATAACAAATTCCCCTGATCGAGTATAACAAAAGTCCCTGATCGAGTATAACAAAGTCGCCTCATCGAGTATAAAAAAGTCCCCTGGCCCAGTATAACAAAGTCCCCATATCGAGCATAACAAAGTCCCCTGATCGATTATAACAAAAGTCCCCTGGTCGAGTATAACAAAGTCCCCTGGTCGAGTATAACAAAGTCCCCTGATCGAGTATATCAAAGGCCCCTCATTGGGTATAACAAAGTCTATTGGTCAAGTTTAAAAAAGTCCCCTGGACGAGTATAACAAAGTCCCCTGATCGATTATAACAAAGTCCTCTGGTCGAGTATAAAAAAGTCCCCTGATGGACTATAACAAAATCCCCTGCTCGAGTATAACAAAGTCGCCAGATCAAGTATAACAAAAGCCCCTCATCGAGTATAACAAAGTCCATTGGTCAAGTATATAAAAGTCCAATGGTCGAGTATAACAAAGTCCCCTGATCGAGTATAACAAAGTCCCGTGGTCGAGTATAGCAAGGTCCCCTGATCGAGTATAACACAGCCCCCTTCTCGAGTATTAGAAAGTCCCCTGGTCGAGTATAACAAAGCCCCCTGGTCGAGTATAACAAAGTCTCCTGATCGGGTGTAACAAAGACCCCTTATCGAGTATATTAAAGTCCCCTTATCGAGTATAACAAAGTCCCCTAATCGAGTATATCAAACGCCCCTGGACGAGTATAACAAAGTCCCCTGATCGAGTATAACAAAAGTCCCTTGATCGAGTATAACAAAGTCCATTGGTCGAGTATAACAAAGTTTTCTTATCGAGTATAACAAAGGCCCCTGGTTGAGTATAACAAAGGCCCCTGGTTGAGTATAACAAAGTCCTCTCATCGAGTATAACAAAATTCCCCTGATCGAGTATAACAAAGTCCCCTAATCAAGTATAGCAAAGTCCCCTCGTCGAGTATAACATATCCCCTGATCGAGTATAACAAAGTCGTCTGGTCGAGTATAACAAAGTCCCCTGATCGAGTACAACAAAGTCCGCTGGTCGAGTATAAAAAAGTCCCCTGATCGAGGATAACAAAAGCCCCTCATCGAGTATAACAAAGTCCCCTGATCGAGTATAACAAAGTCCTCTGGTTGAGTATAACAAAGTCCCTGATCGAGTATAACATATCCCCTGATCGAGTATAACAAAATTCCCCTGATCGAGTATGATAAAGTCCCCTGATTAATTTTAAAAATGTCCCCTGGTTGAGTAAAACAAAGTTCCTTGATCGAGTATAACAAAGGCCCCTAATCGAGTATAACAAAGTCCTCTGGTTGAGTATAACAAAGTCCCCTGATCGAGTGTAACATATCCCCTGATCGAGTATAACAAAGGCCCCTAATCGAGTATAACAAAGTCCACTGATCGAGTATAACATATCCCCTGATCGAGTATAACAAAGTCCTCTGGTCGAGTATAAAAAAGACCCCTGATCGAGTATAACAAAATTCCCCTGATCGAGTATGACAAAGTCCCCTGATTAATTTAAAAAAAGTCCACTGGTTGTGTATAACAAAGTGCCCTGATCGAGTATAACAAAGTCCCCTGGTCAAGTATAACAAAGTCCCCTGGTCGAGAATAACAAAGTCCCCTGATCGAGTATACCAAAGACCCCTCATTGAGTATAACAAAGTCCATTGATCCAGTATAAAAAAGTCCACTGTTCGAGTATAACAAAGTCCTCTGATCGGGTATAACAAAATCCCCTGTTCGAGTCTAACAAAGTCCCCTTATCGAGTATAACAAATTCCCCTTATCGAGTATTACAAAGACCCCTTATCGAGTATAACAAAGTCCGGTGATCGAGTATAAGAAAGGCCCCTGGTCGAGTATAACAAAGTCCCCTGATCGAGTATAACAAAGGTCCCCTGATCGAGTATAACAAAGTCCCCTGATCGAGTATAAAAGAGTCCCTGATCGAGTATACCAAAGTCCCCTAATCGATTAGAACAAAGTCCCCTGGTCGAGTATAACTTAGTCCTCTGTTTGAGTCTAACAAAATCCGGTGATTGACTATAACAAAGGCCCCTGGTCGAGTATAACAAAGTCCTTTGATCGAGTATAACAAAGCCCCCTGGACGAGTATAACAAAGTCCCCTGATCGAGTATAACAAAGTCCCCTGGTCAGGTATAACAAAGTCCCCTGGTCGAGAATAACAAAGTCCCCTGATCGAGTATACCAAAGACCCCTCATTGAGTATAACAAAGTCCATTGATCCAGTATAAAAAAGTCCACTGTTCGAGAATAACAAAGTCCTCTGATCGGGTATAACAAAGTCCTCTGGTCGAGTATAAAACAGTCCCCAGATCGAGTATAACAAAGGCCTCTCATCTAGTATAACAAAGTCCATTGGTCAAGTACAAAAAAGTCCCCTGGCCGAGTATAACAAAGTCTCCTGATCGTGCATAACAAAGTCCCCTCATCAAGTATAACAAAGCCTCTTGATCGAGAGGCCGCTAATCGAGTATAACAAAGTCCCCTGATCTAGTATAACAAAGGCCTCTGGTCGAGTATAACAAAGTCCCCTGATCGAGTATAAAAAAGTCCCCTGATCGAGTATAACATAGTCCCCTGGTCCCGTATAACAAAGTCCCCTGATCGAGTATAACATATCCCCTGATCGAGTATAACAAAGTCTCCTGGCTCAGTATAACAAAGTCCCCTGATCGAGCATAACAAAGTCCCCTGACCGAGTATAACAAAGACCTCTGGTCGAGTATAACAAAGTCCCCTGGTCGAGAATAACAAAGTCCCCTGATCCTAGTATAACAAAGCCCCCTTGACGAGTATAACAATGTCCCCTGATCGAGTATAACAAAGTCCCCTGATCGAGTATAACAAAGTCCCCTGGTCCACTATAACAAAGTCCCCTCATCGAAGATAACATATCCCCTCATCGAGTATAACAACGTCTCCTACCGCAGTATAACAAAGTTCTCAGATCGAGCATAACAAAGTCCCCTGGTCGAGTATAACATATCCCCTGGTCGAGTATAACAAAGTCGCCTCATCGAGTATAACAAAAGTTCCCTGATCGAGTATAACAAAGTCCCCTGATCGAGTACAAAAAAGTCCCCTGGCCCAGTATAACAAAGTCCCCATATCGAGCATAACAAAGTCCCCTGATCGATTATAACAAAGTCCCCTGGGCGAGTATAGAAAAGGGCCCTAATCGAGTAAGACAAAGTCCCCTGATCGAGTATAACAAAGTCCCCTGATCGAGAATAAAAAGCCCCCTAGACGAGTATATTAAAGCCCCCTGATCGAGTATAACAAAGTCCCTTGATCGAGTATACCAAAGTCCCCTGGTTCAGTATAACAAAGTCCCCTGATCGAGTAGAACATATCCCCTCATCGAGTATAAAAAAGCCCCCTAGACAAGTATATTAAAGTCCCCTGATCGAGAATAACAAAGTCCACTGTTCCAGTATAACAGAGTCCCCTGATGGAGTATAACAAAGTCCTCTGCACGAGTATAACAAAGTCGCCAGATCGAGTACAACAAAAGCCCCTCATCGAGTATAACAAAGTCCATTGGTCAAATATAAAAAAGTCCCCTGGTCGAGTATAACCTAAGACTCCTGATCGAGAATAACAAAGTCCCCTGGTCGAGTATAGCAAATTCCCCTGATCGAGTATAACACAGCCCCCTTCTCGAGTATAAGAAAGCCCCCTGGTCGAGTATAACAAAGACCCCTGGTCGAGTATGACACAGCCCCCTTCTCGAGTATAAAAACGCCCCCTGATCGAGTATAACAAAGACCCATCATCGAGTCCAAACAAGGCCCCTGAACGAGTATAACAAAGGCCCCTCATCGAATATAACAAAGTCCCCTGATCGAGTATAACAAAGCCGCCTAATCGAGTATATCAAAGTCCCCTGGTCGATTCTAACAAAGTCCACCTTATCGAGTACAACAAATTCCCCTTATCGAGTATAACAAAGTCCCCTTATCGAGTATAACAAAGTCCCCTGATCGAATATAGCAAAGGCCCCTGGACGAGTATAACAAAGTCCCCTGAAAGAGTATAACAAAAGTCCCTTGATCGAGTATAACAAAGTCCCCAGATCGAGTCTAACAAAGGCCTCTCATCTAGTATAACAAAGTCCATTGGTCAAGTATAAAAAAGTCCCCTGATCGAGTATAATAAAGTCCCCTGATCGAGTATAACAAAGCCCCCTTATCGAGTATAATAAATTCCCCTAATCGAGTATAACAATGGGCCCTGGTCGAGAATAACAAAGCCCCCTGATCGAGTATAACAAAAGTCCCCTAATCGAGTATAACAAAGTCCCCAGATCGGGTATAAAAAAGTCCCCTGGTTCAGTATAACACAGTCCCCTGATCAAGTACAAAAAAGTCCCCTGGCCCAGTATAAAAAAGTACCCATATCGAGCATAACAAAATCCCCTGATCGATTATAACAAAGTCCCCTGGTCGAGTATAGCAAAGGACCCTGATCGAGTTGGACAAAGTCCCCTGATCGAGTATTACAAAGTCCCTTGATCGTGTATAAAAAAGACCCCTAGACGAGAATAACAAAGTCCCCTGATCGAGTATAACAAAGACCCCTGATCGAGTATAACAAAGTCTCCAGGCCCAGTATAACAAAGTCCACAGATCGAGCATAACAAAGTCCCCTGATCGATTATGACAAAGTCACCCAGACAGAGTATAACAAAGGCCTCTGGTCGAGTATAACAAAGTCCCCTGGTCGAGAATAACAAAGTCCCCTGATCCTAATATAACAAAGCCCCATGGACGAGCATAACAAAGTCCCCTGGTCC
Source organism: Homarus americanus (assembly GCF_018991925.1). Taxonomy (NCBI): domain Eukaryota; kingdom Metazoa; phylum Arthropoda; class Malacostraca; order Decapoda; family Nephropidae; genus Homarus; species Homarus americanus. Next base: position 5,107 of record NW_024731892.1, on the reverse strand, counting down.
AGTATAACATAGTCCCCTGATCGAGTATAACAAAGTATCCTGGTCCAGTATAACAAAGTCCCCTGATCGAGTATAACATATCCCCTCATCGAGGATAACAATGTCTCCTGGCGCAGTATAACAAAGTCCCCAGATCGAGCATAACAAAGTCCCCTGATCGATTATAACAAAGTCCCCTGGTCGAGTATAACAAAGGGCCCTCATCGTGTAAGACAAAGTACCCTGATCGAGTATAACAAAGACCCCTGATCCTAGTATAACAAAGCCCAATGGACGAGTATAACAAAGACTCCTGAACCGAGCATAACAAAGTCCCCTCATCGAGTATAACATATCCCCTGGTCGAGTATAACAAAGTCCCTGGTGGAGTATAACAAAGTCCCCTGGTCGAGTATAACAAAATTTTCTAATCGAGTATAACAAAGGCCCCTGGTCGAGTATAACATATCCCCTGATCGAATATACCAAAGTCGTCTGCTCGAGTATAAGAAAGTCACCTGATCGAGTATAACAAAGTCCCCTGGTCGAGTATAACAAAGCCCCTCATCGAGTATAACAAAGGCCCCTAATCGAGTATAACAAAGTCCCCTGATTGAGTATAACAAAGTCCCCTGATCGAGTATAACAAAGTCCTCTTGTTGAGTATAACAAAGTCCCCTGATCGAGTATAACACAGCCCCCTGCTCGAGTATAAGAAAGTCCCCTGATCAAGTATAACAAAGTCACCTGATCGAGTATAACAAAGGCCCCTGATCGAGTCCAAAAAAGGCCCGTCATCGAGTATAACAAAGTCCCCTGATCTAGTATAACACAGGCCCCTGATCGAGTATAACAAAGGCCCCTCATCGAGTATAACAAAGTTCCCTGATCGAGTATAACAAAGCCGCCTAATCGAGTATAACAAATTCCCCTGGTCGAGTATAACAAAGTCCCCTTTCGAGTCTAACAAAGTCCCCTTATCGAGTATAACAAATTCCCCTTATCGAGTATTACAAAGACCCCTTATCGAGTATAACAAAGTCCGGTGATCGAGTATAAGAAAGGCCCCTGGTCGAGTATAACAAAGTCCCCTGATCGAGTATAACAAAGGTCCCCTGATCGAGTATAACAAAGTCCCCTGATCGAGTATAAAAAAGTCCCTGATCGAGTATACCAAAGTCCCCTGATCGATTATAACAAAGTCCCCTGGTCGAGTATAACTTAGTCCTCTGTTTGAGTCTAACAAAATCCGGTGATCGACTATAACAAAGGCCCCTGGTCGAGTATAACAAAGTCCCTTGATCGAGTATAACAAAGCCCCCTGGACGAGTATAACAAAGTCCCCTGATCGAGTATAACAAAGTCCCTGATCGAGTATACCAAAGTCCCCTGATCGATTATAACAAAGTCCCCTGGTCGAGTATAACAAAGTCCATTGGTCAAGTATAAAAAAGTCCCCTGGTCGAGTATAACAAAGTCCCCAAATCGAGTATAACAAAGGCCCCTCATCGAGTATAACAAAGTCCATTGGTCAAGTATAAAAAAGTCCCCTTGTCGAGTATAACAAAGTCCTTGATCGAGTATAACAAAGTCCCCTGATCGAGTATAACAAAGCCCCCTGGGCGAGTATAACAAAGTTCCCTGATCGAGTATAACAAAGTCCCTGATCGAGTATAACAAAGTCCCCTGGTCCAATATAACAAAGACCCTGATCGAGTATAACATATCCCCTCATCGAGTATAACAACGTCTCCTGGCGCAGTATAACAAAGTCCCCAGATCGAGCATAACAAAGTCCCCTGATCGATTATAACAAAGTCCCCTGGTCGAGTATAACAAAGGGCCCTCATCGAGTAAGACAAAGTCCATTGATCGAGTATAACAAAGTCCCCTGATCCTAGTATAACAAAGCCCACTGGACGAGTATAACAAAGACCCCTGAACCGAGTATAAGAAAGTCCCCTGATCTGGTATAACAAAGGCCCCTGATCGAGTATAACAAAGGTCCCCTGATCGAGTATAAAAAAGTCCCTGATGGAGTATACCAAAGTCCCCTCATTTGATTATAACAAAGTCCCCTGGTCGAGTATAACTTAGTCCTCTGTTTGAGTCTAACAAAATCCGGTGATCGACTATAACAAAGGCCCCTGGTCGACTATAACAAAGTCCCCTGTTCGAGTCTAACAAAGTCCCCTTATCGTGTATAACAAATTCCCCTTATCGAGTATTACAAAGACTCCTTATCGAGTATAACAAAGTCCGGTGATCGAGTATAACAAAGGCCCCTGGTCGAGTATAACAAAGTCCCCTGATCGAGTATAAGAAAGGTCCCCTGATCGAGTATAACAAAGTCCCCTGATCGAGTATAAAAAAGTCCCCTGGCCCAGTATAACAAAGTCCCCATATCGAGTATAACAAAGTCCCCTTATCGATTATATCAAAGTCCCCTGGTCGAGTATAGCAAAGGGCCCTAATCGAGTAAGACAAAGTCCCCTGATCGAGTATAACAAATTCCTCTTATCGAGTATAACAAAGTCCCCTTATCGAGTATAACAAAGACCCCTGAACCGAGTATAACAAAGTCCCCTTATCGAGTATAACAAAGTCCCCTGCTCGAGTATAACAAAAGTCCCCTGATCGCGTATAACAAAGTTCCCTAATCGGGTATGAAAAAGTCCCCTGGTCCAGTATAACAAAGTCCCCTGATCGAGTATAACAAAGGCCCCTGGACGTGTATAACAAAGTCCCCTGATCGAGTATACCAAAAGTCCCTTGAAAGAGTATAACAAAGTCCCTTGGTCGAGTATAACAAAGTCCCTTGGTCGAGTATAACAAAGTTTTCTTATCGAGTATAACAAAGGCCCCTGGTCGAGTATAACAAAGTTCTCTGATCGAGTATAACAAAATTCCCCTGATCGAGTATAACAAAGTCCCTTAATCAAGTATAGCAAAATCTCCTCATCGAGTATAACATATCCCCTGATCGAGTAAAAAAAAGTCCTCTGGTCGAGTATAACAAAGTCCCCTGATCGAGCATAACAAAGTCCCCTGGTCGAGTATAACAAAGTCCCCTGATCGAGGATAACCAAAGCCCCTCATCGAGTATAACAAAGTCCCATGATTGAGTATAACAAAGTCCCATGATTGAGTATAACAAAGTCCCCTGATCGAGTATAACAAAGTCCTCTGGTTGAGTATTACAAAGTCCCCTGATCAAGTATAATATAACCCCTGATCGCGTAAAACAAAATTCCCTGATCGAGTATGACAAAGTCCCTTGATTAATTTTAAAAAAGTCCCCTGGTTGAGTATAACAAAGTTCCTTGATCGAGTATAACAAAGTCCCCTGGTCGCGTATAACAAAGCCCCCTCATCGAGCATAACAAAGGCCCCTAATCGAGTATAACAAAGTCCCCTGATTGAGTATAAAAAAGTCCCCTGATCGAGTATAACAAAGTCCTCTGGTTGAGTATAACAAAGTCCCCTGATCGAGTATAACATATCCCCTGATCGAGTATAACAAAATTCCCCTGATAGAGTATGACAAAGTCCCCTAATTAATTTTAAAAAAGTCCCCTGGTTGAGTATAACAAAGTTCCCTGATCGAGTATAACAAAGCCCCCTCATCGAGTAAAACAAAGGCCCCTAATCGAGTATAACAAAGTCCACTGATCGAGTATAACATATCCCCTGATCGAGTATAACAAAGTCCTCTGGTCAAGTATAAAAAAGTCCCCTGATCGAGTATAACATATCCCCTGATCGAGTATAACAAAGTCTCCAGGCCCAGTATAACAAAGTCCCCAGATCGAGCATAACAAAGTCCCCTGATCGATTATAACAAAGTCACCCAGACCGCGTATAAGAAAGGCCTCTGGTCGAGTATAACAAAGTCCCCTGGACGAGAATAACAAAGTCCCCTGATCGTAATATAACAAAGCCCCCTGGACGAGTATAACAAAGTCCCCTGGTCCAGTATAACAAATTCCCCTGATCGAGTATAACATATCCCCTGATCGAGTATAACAACGTTTCCTGACCCAGTATAACAAAGCCCCCTGGACGAGTATAACAAAGTCCCCTAATCGAGTATAACAAAGTCCCCTGATCGAGTATAACAGAGTCTCCTGGTCCAGTATAACAAAGTCCCCTGATCGAGTATAACATATCCCCTCATCGAGGATAACAACGTCTCCTGGCGCAGTATAACAAAGTCCCCAGATCGAGCATAACAAAGTCCCCTGATCGATTATAACAAAGTCCTCTGGTCGAGTATAACAAAGGGCCCTCATCGAGTAAGACGAAGTCCCCTGATCGAGTGTAACAAAGTTCCCTGATCCTAGTATAACAAAGCCCAATGGACTAGTATAACAAAGACCCCTGAACCGAGCATAACAAAGTCCCCTAATCGAGTATAACATATCCCCTGATCGAGTATAACAAAGTCCCTGGTGGAGTAAAACAAAGTCCCCTGGTCGTGTATAACAAAGTTTTCTAATCGAGTATAACAAAGGCCCCTGGTCGAGTATAACGAAGTCCTCTGATCGAGTATTACAAAGTCCCCTGATCAAGTATAACAAAGTCCCCTAATCAAGTATAACAAAGTCCCCTGATCGAGTATAACATATCCCCTGATCGAATATACCAAAGTCTTCTGCTCGAGTATAAGAAAGTCCCCTGATCGAGTATAACAAAGTCCCCTGGTCGAGTATAACAAAGTCCCCTCATCGAGTATAACAAAAGCCCCTCATCGAGTATAGCAAAGTCCATTGGTCAAATATAGGAAAGTCCACTGATCGAGTATAACAAAGTACATGATCGAGTATAAAAAAGTCCCCTGATCGCATATAACAAAGTCCCCTGTTCGAGTATAACAAAGTCCCCTGATCGAGTATAACAAAGGCCCCTCATTGATTATAACAAAATCCATTGGTCAAGTATAAAAAAGTCCCCTGGTCGAGTATAACAAAGTCCTCTGATCGAGAATAACAAAATCCTCTGGTCGAGTATAAAAAAGTCCCCTGAGGGAGTATAACAAAGTCCCCTGAATGAGTATAACAAAGTCCCCAGATCGAGTATAACAAAGGCCCCTCATCGAGTATGACAAAGTCCATTGGTCAAGTATAAA
>NW_024731891.1:0-9914 GCF_018991925.1 Homarus americanus | reverse complement strand
TTGTTATATATATATATATATATATATATATATATATATATATATATATATATATATATATATATATATATATATATATATATATATATATATGTGATATCCAGAAATTTCAGAGTAATTACAAATGCCCTGCCATGAGTGATACTGAGCGTTCAAGGTCATCTGAGGGGAGGGAGCGCTGCCTGCTCGTAGCGAGAGACTGCGGAACTAGGCCTATATGATATTAAATGTAATTTACCGAATTAATAATGATGCGATTCATGAAGTTAAGGGACTATTATTGAATTTGAAATTATTATAGATCGTTTAGCAGTCTGAATAATGTTACGGGTGTCCCAAGGAGTTATTAGTTAGGCGGTAAATATATCACGTAGGACCAAGCTAGCGCCTTGGGGGGACGCGACGCTGGCTAGGCCAGTCCCGGAGAGCATTCACACAGACAAGACGTTCCGCGCGTCCATCAGAAATAGTCACGTGGCCGAGTCACCTGTGCTGCGCTATTGCAGTATAACAAGGTTTCCGTCAGAACCCACTTGATTGGAGTTGACCGGAGTTGATTGGAGTTGACCGGAGTTGACTGCGAGAGATTGACTGCCGTTTGAGACTGCCGTTGATGATTGAGGGTGGCGATAGTCGCCATTGGACCGATCAGTGTAGGCCTGTCACTGTTTAGCGGGGTAGCAAAGGATCTCTTGAGTGAACGAGTGCTCCCGACAACTAACACGACACGGGACCAGCATCAGCAGTGGGTGATCAGTTCTTACCACTCGGGTGCACAACACCACATGTCCCGAGCAGCTTAGTGAAACCCTCTTGCTAACGGGAAGCTAAAGTTTCTCTCAACTGTACAAGGTCTGATTGGCTCACTCCCTTCCGCTTTATGGACGCACTGGGAGTACACTGAGGCTATCTGAGTATATTAATGGTCACACACTGAGACCGTGAGTCTAGGACTCTAGGAGATACCTAGAGGAACATTTTATCTTCCTTATCACGGGTGTAGTTAACACCATTCCTCAGACTGATATTATCTTGACGTGTGTAGTTTAATATTTCTTAAATAATTTTGATAGTAGTGTTTTTTTTAATGTTTGTGTCATTAAGTGGAACCAGAGTGATACTGTGATTTGATTCTTTTAATGCATCTGATTGTTCTTCATAATTCTGATCTCAAGTATAACCTTGTTCCCCAGAGTAGTGGTTAAGTTAGGTTAGGAAGTGTGCATCTGTTGGGGTGCTATAATAATTTTTGTTGACTGATATTATTTTGTGAAAGCCCTTAAGGCCTGTTCATGTGTGCAAGCAACATTTCTTAATACTTCAAATTTATTGTTGCCTGTGTTTCTAATAATTTCTATGTCATGTATAACTTTTATTCCCCAGAGTAGTGTTTTAAGTTTAAGTTAAGAGGTGCGCACATTGGTGTACCATTATTTGATTGTGTTTGTAGTGTTGGAGGGAATATAAGTGTCTAAATTTTACAGTGTGTCTCATTCATCCCCGTCACAGACGCTATCCTTCCACGGGTCATGGACAATTCATTTTGTTTAGTAGATTTAAGTGTTCTTGTGCTGGTTCGGGATTTTTCTCAAAGGGGCGCTTCCACTGCCATTACCATCTATTAATTTTTAATAAACCCCAAGTCAAGTGAGAAATTAAAGTCCAGTAAATTCCGACCGGTTACAAATGGTAGCAGAGCGTAGTTTTTAATGTCGTGACTGATAGTACTGTGGTTGGGATAATGAACGCCATCATGTGTTGGTTAGCAATGGTAGGGATTGAACTCGCACTGATGCTCATCCTTGTGCCCGGACTGAGTTGGTTAGGCTTGACAGTAGAGATGTGTATGAGGAGGAAGAGAGACGGCCGCGGGACATTGGTGCAGCTGAGAGAGGAGTTCGGAGACCGAAAGAGGGATTATCAAGCACAGGTAAACAGGTTCAAGTGGGAGTCTCAGGCACACATTCAACGGTTCAGGGAGGAAACAAGGGGTGAATGTCAGGCACACGTCCAGCAGTCAAGGAAGTGTGAGGTCCAAGTGGGAAATATAGGGGTACGTAAGTAGTTCAGAGAGGTTGATCGAGCCCTCCAGCTGAGAGACAAGACGAAGCCGACCGATTGCAGTTTAGGGTGCATGGTAATGAGAAAAGGCAGGTTGTAGGGGGTGAGTTGGAGGAGTTGTGAGTAGGGCAGAGGGGATTGGAGAGATGGTTAGGTCAGAGATGTGCGTTGAGTAGTGGTTGCTGTCATGAGCGGGATTGAGTTGCTGTCATGAGCGGGATTGAGTTGCTGTCATGAGCGGGATTGAGAGTACGGTTGTAATGTCCAGGGCCTCACTAAGATGGACTGGTACATTTTCAGAGGGTTGGTCTGCCGGCATGAGGTTCGGAGACGTGGACTGAGTATTTTTTTGACACTGGTTCCTCTTAGCTCAAGGGCCAGGCAAAAGGAGAGCATGTTTGTTTTGGACTGAGTATTGTTTTGACACTGGTTCCTCTTAGCTCAAGGGCCAGGCAAAAGGAGAGCATGTTTGTTTTGGACTGAGTATTGTTTTGACACTGGTTCCTCTTAGCTCAAGGGCCAGGCAAAGGAGAGCATGCTTGTTTTGGACTGTGTATTTTTTTTGACACTGGTTCCTCTTAGTTCAAGGGCCAGGCCAAAGGAGAGCATGTTTGTTTTGGACTGTGTATTTTTTTTGACATTGGTTCTCTAGTTAAGGGCCAGGCAAAAGGGGAGCGTGATGTTCTGGTTGGTATTGAGTTGGGCTAGGAAGAAATGGAGTTGCTAGCTGCGAGTGGAATAGTACAGAGTTGAAGGTGGGTTTTAAGTTGTTCTCTCAGCACATGAGGGCAGTGCTGTCTTTTTTAGGGGGGTCGAGTGTTAGCGGGAGAGAAAAGGAGAGAAGAGAAGACGGGAATGCTGCATTTAGCAAAAGGGGTGAGGTGCAGTTCTTAGAACAAAATTTTAGGGGGGTCGTATGAATGTTTTCTCAGCACATGAGGACAGTGCTGTCTTTTTTAGGGGGGTCGATTGTAATATCCAGAAATTTCAGAGTAATTTCAAATGCCCCGCCATGAGTGATACTGAGCGTTCAAGGTCATCTGAGGGGAGGGAGCGCTGTCTGCTCGTAGCGAGAGACTGCAGAACTAGGCCTATATGATATTAAATGTAATTTACCGAATTAATAATGATGCGATTCATGAAGTTAAGGGACTATTATTGAATTTGAAATTATTATAGATCGTTTAGCAGTCTGAATAATGTTACGGGTGTCCCAAGGAGTTATTAGTTAGGCGGTAAATATATCACGTAGGACCAAGCTAACGCCTTGAGGAGACGCGACGCTGGCTAGGCCCAGTCCCGGAGAGCAGTCACACAGACAAGACGTTCCGCGCGTCCATCAGAAATAGTCACGTGGCCTAGTCACCTGTGCTGCGCTATTGCAGTATAACAAGGTTTCCGTCAGAACCCACTTGACTGGAGTTGACCGGAGTTGACTGCGAGAGATTGACTGCCGTTGATGATTGAGGGTGGCGATTGTCGCCATTGGACCGATCAGTGTAGGCCTGTCACTGTTTAGCGGGGTAGCAAAGGATCTCTTGAGTGAACGAGTGCTCCCGACAACTAACACGACACGGGACCAGCATCAGCAGTGGGTGATCAGTTCTTACCACTCCGGTGCACAACCCCACATGTCCCGAGCAGCTAGTGAAACCCTCTTGCTAACAGGAAGCTAAAGTTTCTCTCAACTGCGCAAGGTCTGATTGGCTCACTCTCTTCCTGCCCATGGACGCACTGGGAGTACACTGAGGCTATCTGAGTATATTAATGGTCACACACTGAGACCGTGAGTCTAGGACTCTAGGAGATACCTAGAGGAACATTTTCCCTCCCTTATTACGGGTGTAGTTAACACCATTCCTCAGACTGATATTATCTTGACGTGTGTAGTTTAATATTTCTTAAATAATTTTGATAGTAGTGTTTTTTGAATGTTTGTGCCATTAATTGGAACCAGAGTGATACTGTGATTTGATTCTTTTAATGCCTCTAATTCTTCATAATTCTGATCTCAGGTATAACCTTGTTCCCCAGAGCAGTGGTTAGGTTAGGTTAGGAAGTGTACACCTGTTGGGGTGCTATAATTTTGTTGAGTGATATTATTTTGCTGAAAGCCTTAAGGCCTGTTCATGTGGGCGAGCAACATTTCTTAATACTTCAAATTTATTGTTGCCTGTGTTTCTAATAATTTCTATGTCATGTATAACTTTTATTCCCCAGAGTAGTGTTTAAAGTTTAAGTTAAGAGGTGCGCATATTGGTGTACCATTATTTGATTGTGTTTGTAGTGTTGGAGGGAATATAAGTGTCTAAATTTTAAAGTGTGTCTCATTCATCCCAGTCACAGACGCTATCCTTCCACGGGTCACGGACAGTTCATTTTGTGTAGTAGATTTAAGTGTTCTTGTGCTGGTTCGGGATTTTTCTCAAAGGGGCGCTTCCACTGCCTTTACCATCTATTAAATTTTAATAAACCCCAAGTCAAGTGAAAATTAAAGTCCAGCAAATTCCGACCGGTTATATATATATATATATATATATATATATATATATATATATATATATATATATATATATATATATATATATATATATATATATATATATATATATATATATATGCTGAAAACCACAAGGAAAGAAGGAAACACGAAGTTCCCAAGCGCTTTCGTGTAATTCACATTTTCAGGGGTGAGTACAGACTAGTCTGTACTCACCCCTGAAAATGTGAATTACACGAAAGCGCTTGGGAACTTCGTGTTTTCTTCTTTCCTTGTGGTTATCAGCATATACCTAGATCACGCGCACCTACAGAGACGGCTATGGTGTTGATGAACGCCGATGAGACTACCTCCCTTGTACTCATTATTATCGGTGGGAAAACTAGGGTAAAGAAATTCATATAGCGTCTAGTCGTCCAGTATTCCAAATGCCTTTCACTTAACTTACGATAATGGCCTCCCTGGGGTCCAAATAGTGACGCGTCCTTACCATGATGGTCAACCAGCTCTCTCTCATCTCCGTGTAGTCTGGGAGAGGATTGCACTACCTCCGGCCACCTGCTACTTACCAGGAATGGGACGCTTGTCACTGTGTTAATACCAGGGGCAAATCCCGGGACTTGTAATTTGCTACAATTGTTGGGGTTTATGGTCACATTTGCAAATACTGTATTCAGCAGGCGAGGTGCGGACGTTGTTGAGGGGGGCGTGACTCTGTACTGTACTGTACCGTACATGGCTTCCCACAGTGACCTCGACTGGTTACGGTAAGTGGGGAGCAACTCAACGATAGGGAGGCGGCAGTAGAGACCCACAAACACGCCCCGAACACAGTACTGTATAGTCTCCGAGGTGTCAAGGGGATGGTGTTACCGTCTGGCATTATAGATATGATAATCCCGAGGCGCTGTCAGTCCACCTAGCTGTAATTGGGGAAGTGAAGGCGGTTGAGTGCAGTCTTGGCTACACGGCCTCCTTTACTTTCCGAAGACATGCTATGTAGTGTGCCGTATCCACACTGTCCCTAACTGGCAGCCATGTCTATGGGACTCGCTATCACTTTTTCACAATTGAGTAACTACTCGAACACCTTCAGACAATCGCTCTTCTTAGGCAAAGGGTGGTCAGGCAGGAGCCCGACAGCTGCCACAGATCGCTGGACTTTAATGTAGCACAAAATGTCCGACACAGCTTACACGAAACATATGACGATCCAAACATTTTCAGTTCGTAATTCGCTAATCCGTGGCCAACTGAGCTATAGCGTGAAGTGCTCTTAAAACTCCACATACCTGCCGCCTCTCATGCTGTAAAAACATACAATGCTCCGGAAAATGCACCAAATATTTGGTAAACGACTCTAAAGTATTTTAACGAGGGTTTTACATCATCAGTAAACAGAAAGGTATTAAACCTTCAGCAAACATTGTATATGCATACTGCATGAAATATGACCTATAATGTTGTTAACACTGAACAAACTGAAAAAGACTTAAAAGAATAATATTTCTTTTTTTGCAACCCACCTTTTTACACATCACTTTAGCTCGTGTTGTTATACAATACTGTTGTTAGGGTAATGTTTTAATATTTGCAAGACGAATGTGAATTTGTTGCCATCCGGTATAACTTACTGTACACTCCCATACTTAGTGTACATTATGTAAGAGAAAATAAACAGTTATAAACAGTAAGATAAACAATAAAAGTAAAAGTAAATTGTCCTTTTACAGATAAAGTTTACTGCAACACGAGGCAACTTCGCTCAGCTGATCGTACGCGGGGGGACGGTGAGGCGAAGGAGTTCTTCTCTGGCTGGTTCACACGGGGATGATGATTACTGCCTTCCTGTGTATCGTCTGCTCTGCCTCCTCCTTATTTCCACTTTCATGGGTATTGTTTTTTCTTTCTGTTTTCGATTTTGTTTTATTATTTGTATTTTTAACTAAATATTTTCCAGATATTTTGGTTATCTAATACTTTCAAATATGTGAAATTTGGATATATGAGATAGGGCTGAGACAAGGGCGTTAAGGCCGATGTAACCCGTATATAGGGTCACAGTTAGCCATGACTAGTTCTCCATAATGCCCACACACCCATAGTACCCACACACTATCCACACACTACCCACACACTCACACAAGGAGATACAGTGAAATAAACTGCTGTACCTAAATATTATGTAACTCAAAATATATTCCCAAATCAGCACGTTTACAGTTGAAAATAATAAAAGCATAAATAATACAAACAAAATCAATTAATATATTTTTTATTATTATTAAATATCAGAAATGTTGGGTCAACGCTTCTTGTTGTTCTTTGTCTTTTTCCCAGTGGAGATGTAGTCTCCCCATGGCAGGTACTGGTCCTTTTGTACATGGCAGAAAGTAGTAGTTTCCTTCTTCTTCTTGTTGTTTTGAGGTTTAGTGTGCTTTGTGGTCTGCAGTTTGTTAGATCGGGGGCCCTTCTCCTTCACCTGGCAAGGCTTCACCTCAACCTTTGAAACTTTTGTTACAGTGCGTCAGAACACCATTGTGATTTACTGACACTAACAGCTCTCTCACTCAGGTCAAATCAAAATTTGACCATACAGAAAGAATTACGGTTTAATAAGGTTGGAATTTAAAGAAATTGACAACAAAATGAAGCTCTGTTTATCACTATAGTGTTGAGGACTGGTGTTTGTAGAGATGATGGATGGTGTTATAATATGTAGTGATGATGGATGGTGTTATATGTAGTGATGAAGGATGGCGTTATATTGTAGTAATGATGGATGGTGTTATATGTAGTGATGATAGGAGGGTAATATATGTAGTGATGATGGATGGTGTTATAATATGTAGTGATGATGCATGATGATATATGTAGTGATGATGGTTGGTGTTATATGTAGTGATGCTGGATGGTGTTATATGTAGTGATGATGGATAGAGTTATATGTAGTGATGATGGATGATGTTATATGTAGTGATGATGGGTGGTGTTATATGTAGTGATGATGGATGATGTTATATGTAGTGATGATAGGATGGTTTTCTATGTTGTGATGATGGATGGTGTTATATGTAGTGATGATGCATGATGTTATATGTAGTGATGATGGTTGGTGTTATATGTAGTGATGCTGGATGATATTATATGTAGTGATGATAGGATGGTTCTATATGTAGTGATGGATGGTGTTATATGTAGTGATGATGGATGATGTTATATGTAGTGATGATAGGATGGTTTTCTATGTTGTGATGATGGATGGTGTTATATGTAGTGATGATGCATGATGTTATATGTAGTGATGATGGTTGGTGTTATATGTAGTGATGCTGGATGGTGTTATAGGTAGTGATGATGGATAGAGTTATATGTAGTGATGATGGATGATGTTATATGTAGTGATGATGGGTGGTGTTATATGTAGTGATGTTGGATGGTGTTATATGTAGTGATGATGGATGATATTATATGTAGTGATGATAGGTTGGTTTTATATGTAGTGATGATGGATGGTGTTATATGTAGTGATGATGCATGATGTTATATGTAGTGATGATGGGTGGTGTTATATGTAGTGATGCTGGATGGTGTCATATGTAGTGATGATGGATGTAGTTATATGTAGTGATGATGGATGATGTTATATGTAGTGATGATGGTTGGTGTTATATGTAGTGATGTTGGATGGTGTTATATGTCGTGATGGATGGTTCTATATGTAGTGATGGTGGAAGGTGTTATATGTACTGATGATGGATCGTGTTATATGTAGTGATGATGGATAGTGTTATATGTAGTGATGATGATGGATGGTGTTATAAGTAGTGATGATGGATGTTGTTATATGTAGTGATGCAGGATGGTGTTAGTGAAGATTGTGAAGTGAGATGTAGTGAAGATTGTGAAGTGAGATGTAGTGAAGATTGTGAAGTGACATGTAGTGAAGATTGTGAAGTGAGATGTAGTGAAGATTGTGAAGTGAGATGTAGTGAAGATTGTGAAGTGAGATGTAGTTAAGATTGTGAAGTGAGATGTAGTGAAGATTGTGAAGTGAGATGTAGTGAAGATTGTGAAGTGAGATGTAGTGAAGACTGTGAAGTGAGATGTGGTGAAGATTGTGAAGTGAGATTCAGTGAAGATTGTGAAGTGAGATGTGGTGAAGATTGTGAAGTGAGATGTAGTGAAGATTGTGAAGTGAGATGTAGTGAAGATTGTGAAGTGAGATGTAGTGAAGATTGTGAAGTGGGATGTAGTGAAGATTGTGAAGTGAGATGTAGTGAAGATTGTGAAGTGAGATGTAGTGAAGATTGTGAAGTGAGATGTGGTGAAGATTGTGAAGTGAGATGTAGTGATGATTGTGAAGTGAGATGTAGTGAAGATTGTGAAGTGAGATGTAGGGAAGATTGTGAAGTGACATGTAGTGAAGATTGTGAAGTGAGATGTAGTGAAGATTGTGAAGTGAGATGTAGTGAAGATTGTGAAGTGAGATGTAGTGAAGACTGTGAAGTGAGATTTAGTGAAGATTGTGAAGTGAGATGTAGTGAAGATTGTGAAGCGAGATGTAGTGAAGACTGTGAAGTGAGATGTGGTGAAGATTGTGAAGTGAGATGTAGTGAAGATTGTGAAGTGAGATGTAGTGAAGATTGTGAAGTGAGATGTAGTGAAGATTGTGAAGTGAGATGTGGTGAAGATTGTGGAGTGAGATGTAGTGAAGATTGTGAAGTGACATGTGAAGATTGTAAAGTGAGATGTAGTGAAGATTGTGAAGCGAGATGCAGTGAAGATTGTGAAGTGAGATGCAGTGAAGATTGTGAAGTGAGATGTAGTGAAGATTGTGAAGTGAGATGTGGTGAAGATTGTGAATTGAGATGTAGTGAAGATTGTGAAGTAAGATGTGGTAAAGATTGTGAAGTGAGATGTAGTGAAGATTGTGAAGTGAGATGTAGTGAAGATTGTGAAGTGAGATGTAGTGAAGATTGTGAAGTGAGATGTAGTGAAGATTGTGAAGTGAGATGTAGTGAAGATTATGAAGTGAGATGTAGTGAAGATTGTGAAGTGAGATGTAGTGAAGATTGTGAAGTGAGATGTAGTGAAGATTGTGAAGTGGGATGTAGTGAAGATTGTGAAGTGAGATGTAGTGAAGATTATGAAGTGAGATGTCGTGAATATTGTGAAGTGAGATGTAGTGAAGATTGTGAAGTGAGATGTAGTGAAGATTGTGAAGTGAGATGTAGTGAAGATTGTGAAGTGAGATGTGGTGAAGATTGTGAAGTGAGATGTAGTGAAGATTGTGAAGTGAGATGTAGTGAAGATTGTGAAGTGAGATGTAGTGAAGATTGTGAAGTGAGAT
>NW_024731889.1:0-6006 GCF_018991925.1 Homarus americanus | reverse complement strand
CTCCCACGGTGGTGATGGTGAACCTAATGCACCCTGGTACACACACACTCCCATGGTGGTGATGGTGATCCTTACACTCCCTGGTACACACACTCTCATGGTGGTGATGGTGAACCTAACGCTATCTGGTACACACACTCCCAAGGTGGTGAGGGTGAACCTAACGCTCCCTGGTACACACACAACCACTATGGTGATGGTGAACCTAACACTCCCAGGTACACACACTCCCATGGGGGTGATGGTGATCCTAACGCTCCCTGGTACACACACTCCCACTGCGGTGAACCTAACGCTCCCTGGTACACACACTCCCACGGCGGTGAACCTAACGCTCCCTAGTACACACACTCCCACGATGGTGATGGTGACCCAACTCTCTCTGGTACACACATTCCCACGGTGGTGATTCTAGCGTATTGCCAGATACCCAAAGAATGTTCTATACTACTGAGGGTATATACAAACACTTGTTATCTTTAAAAGTAAGTTCTATTCTCGTACGGGAGATAATACAGTAAGACGCGGAAGCCTGTGGGCACGCCACCAGGACTCAGTCTTAACTACCTCTACATCTATCTATGTATTACTACTCGCTGGCCTATACAGATGCCAGCATTCACAAGCTGAATACATAAAGTATAAATGTGATAATTTATATACATAATATGGTGCACAATAAATAGAATATTACATAGAATTAATACATGTTCTGTAATACTTTACTATACATAATTAATAATAGTAATATAAGAGTAATATAATAATATACAGCTGAAGGTACTACTTTGTGTCCATATATATCATACACCTCCCTCCCCCCTATACGCTCATAGTTTCATCTTGAGCGGACCATTTGTTTCTGAGTCGCTCGGACCTGCGGAGTGCTGGGGCAGAAACACAAGGTGGGGATGGATTTACTTTAGAGACATCAACATTAGGGGACTCAACTAGGGAGGGGTCAACACTAGGCAGCTCCACAGGTCGGAGGAAACGACGGTTCCTCCACCATACTCTACCACTAGGAAGACGCACTTGGTAGTCCCTGGACCGGCCAATTCCCATAACAACCCCAACCTTGTCCCAGCGGTGAGATACCGGATCTTGAATCCTGATCTGCTGGCCGATACTCAACCTGGGAAGGGGGCTGGCATGACAGTCGTACCGAGCAGCAACATCTGCGGCTCGTTCTGCTGCACGGCGGTCACATTCTTCAGTCTTGGCCTGCCACTCTTGAGAAAAAGACTTCCGGTGGGCAGGAACATAAGACCTGAGATGATGTCCGTATAGAACCTGGGCTGGGGAGCGTCCGGTGAAGTTCGGGGTGTTGCGTAACTCCAACAAACCTCGATCGAAGTCCTCGCAGTCGATATTTCCTGAGGGTGACACCTTAAGGATCAGGTGTTTCACAGTCTTGACTGCGGCTTCAGCGTGTCCATTCGCCTGGGGGTAGTGGGGCGAGTTCACGACATGACGGACTACCCAACGGTCCATGAAGTCCCGGAACTCGTGGCTGGTGAACTGGGGTCCTCCATCAGTCCTGAGGCGGAGGGGAACACCAACTTCGCTGAAGTAATGCCTGAAGCTCCGGATGGTAGCAGTAGCCGTTGTATCACTACCACAGGGGACGACAACAGGCCATCCAGACAGTCGGTCGGCAATGACGAGGAAGGACTTCCCTGCAACTGCAAAGAAATCGGCCGACACAGACTCGAAGGGTCTTGAAGGGTTATCGTCGCACATTAAAGGTTCCTGTTGCTGGCTAGGTTGCAGAATCTGGCACGGTTCACAGGCACGGACGGTACTTGCAATGTCCGCGTTGATTCCGGGCCAAAATACAGTCTGCTTCGCCCGTCGCTTGGTGGCCTCCACTCCTCGATGGCTGTCGTGAAGGCGGGCCAAGGTACGGCGGCGTAGGGCAGCAGGAATAACTACTCGTGGACCATACAAGACGAGGTCTCCATCACAATAGAGGTCCTCGCGTATTTTCCAGTACGGGAGTAGCAATTCATGAAGGTCGTATCGGTTCGATGGAAATCCCTGAGACACACAGTCGACGAGCCGGATGTAGGAAGGGTCGGCCCGGGCTGCGGTGCGGAGATCTTCAAGAGTCTTGTCTGCATCCGGTGCTGTAGACTCTTCTGATGTGAAGACGGCCTTCAATGAAATAGGTTTAGGGAATTCCTTGGAAATAATGGCCAACTCTTGACAATGGCCATATGATAAGAGCGGAGTCGGGATACCATTATGAACATCAATCCGGGCTGAGCAAGACTGCTTACCAAAGGTAAGGGTAGCCCAGAAAGATCCCAAAGCTGGAGCCATCTTGGAACCATCAGCTGTCAGTTTCGTTGTCTGAGGAGGGGGCTGTAGGTTGCTCCGGGGTATTCCCAAACTTGCTAAATGTTGTGGACCAATTACTGAGACGTCAGCACCGGTGTCAGGTAACATCTGAAGACTGGATGACGAGTCACCGTAAGAAATGACGACATTGATGTGCTGGGGCGTCGTGTCTGTGGAACTACGTACACGACGGCAGGAACGACTGGACACAGCGTCTTGATGCTTGCCAGAAGGAGGGGGCGCGCCAGCACTACCTGAGGATGACTTCTTGGATCCTAGGTGGCGTCCTTTATGTGTCTTCTTACGACAACATTTGTCATAATGGCCCACACGACCACAAAGTCTACACTGAACTTTGCTAGCAGGGCACTTGACTGTGTAAGCCCAGTGACCCTGGCGGTCGCAACTTCTGCACACGCTTTGAGCAGCTGGGCACTGGGAGGCATTATGCTGTCTCGCACAGCTGTTACACAAAGCTGCTGCTGAAGGTGTGGCTGGAGGGTGAGGGGTTGGGTTACCTTGCTGCTTCTTACCCTTTCTGTAGGAAGACACTGCCCTCACCTGGTCAGGCTGTGAGCGTAAAGCTGAAGTCGCACACCTGGCGGCCTCGTACGCTCGACATTTCGTAACAACATCTTGAAGGGAGGAAGTGGGGTCGAGGGAAATGAGACGCTGAACTAGCTCTTCATCTCGGACACCCGTTAAGATAATTGTCTTAAGTTGTGTTTCTTCACAGACTTGAGAATGTCCGGGACAAACATCAACTTCCTCTGAACACCTTTTGAGCCTTACAAAAAACGCGTCAAAAGATTCTCCATCAAGCTGTTTACATTGGAGGAGTTGTCTTCTCCTGAGTGCTTCGTTGCGCTGTCCCTTGACGTGTTCCTGCAACTTGTCGAGCACGGCCTCTACCGTCAGAGTTGTCGTAGGAGGCACTTGAAGTGTGTGCTCGAGAGTACGTTGTGTCTCTAAGGACAAGCACATACGAAGCTGGATCATTTGTTTCGGCTGTGATAAACTGGACAAGTCAACCATTGTTGCGTAGTCTTGCCAACGTCGACGCCATTCCCGAAACATCTGATAAGAAGCGTCAGACATCAGAGAGGGAGGCGTCTGTACTGCAGCCTTTTGAGGTGTTGTTCCGACTCTGGGAAATGAGGTACCAGTACCTCTAGTCGCATCAACATCAGTTGTAGCAGACGAATCTTGTACGGTAGAACGTTGTGGGGAGGCTAACAGAGAAATCAAAGCTTCAAATCTGGCTTGATCCTCCTGTCTTCTAAGGTCATCCTCACGTCTACGTATGTCTTCGAGTTCTCTGCGTGTTTGTTCCTCTTTGTGGCGTCGTCTTTCAGACTCTTTGTACCTAATTTCTTCCTCTTCTCTCCTTGCAATATCGTCCTGGCGTCGAGAAGTTTCCATCCACTTTATCAGTTGAAGGAGATCTGTGGACGCATGCATCGCAGGAGAGCTGGCTCGCGACGAGCGAGGAGATTCTGTGGGTGACTCGGCGTTGTCACTGTGGGGAGCGTGGGGCGTAAGCGTGGGTGGGGAGAGGTCTCCCACACTAAAACTCGTAACCCCATCGTCCAGGGTATCGTTATGATCCCTGTGAGACATGCCGACTGCTTCTGTACTCTATCTGTGCAAAAGATCGGGTCAGCCCCTCGTAATCTATGCACAGAATTACAGAAGTCTCAAGTAAGTCACCAGAAATATAAGGTGAATGTGTGTGTGTGTGTGTGTGTGCCTGGCGGGAGGGGAGAGACTTGGCGCGCTGCCAGACGTAGGAGCGGCTCGGCAGCGTCGCGCTGGCTCCTCAGTCACCCTCAGACCAGAGACGGGAGAGCACGTACTGTCGGGTCGCTCCCTTAGTCAGCTGACCGCAACTTGCACAAACAATTATGATTAAAATACACAGCACAACACTTCACAAAACACTTCACTTCACAGCACAGCACTGTACACAGCATAGCACTTCACAACGCTGTAAGTCTAGAGGCTTGTAGTAGTCTTGCTGTCGGCTGAAGTGGAAGAGACGCCATAAACAGAGTCCGGGGAAGGCTTGGTCCACTGTATCTCACTGAGAAATAATCACTGCGCCATCTAGCGTATTGCCAGATACCCAAAGAATGTTCTATACTACTGAGGGTATATACAAACACTTGTTATCTTTAAAAGTAGGTTCTATTCTCGTACGGGAGATAATACAGTAGGACGCAGAAGCCTGTGGGCACGCCACCAGGACTCAGTCTTAAATACCTCTACATCTATCTATGTATTACTACGAGCTGGCCTATACAGATGCCAGCATTCACAAGCTGAATACATAAAGTATAAATGTGATAATTTATATACATAATATGGTGCACAATAAATAGAATATTACATAGAATTAATACATGTTCTGTAATACTTTACTATACATAATTAATAATAGTAATATAAGAGTAATATAATAATATACAGCTGAAGGTAATACTTTGTGTCCATATATATCATACAGTGATGGTGAACCAAACGCTCCCTGGTACACACACTCACACGGTGGTGATGGTGAACCTAACGCTCCCTTGAGCACACACTCCCACGGTGGTGATGGTGAACCTAATGCTCCCTGGTACACACACTCCCACGGTGGTGATGGTGAACCTAACACTCCCTGGTACACACACTCCCACGGTGGTGATGGTGAACCTAACGCTCCCTGGTACACACACTCCCACGCTGGTGATGGTGAAACTAACGCTCCCTCGTACACGCACTCCCCCACGGTGGTGAAGATGACCCCTAACGCCCGTGGTACACCACTCCCACGGTGGTCAAACTAACACTCTTGGCACACACACACTCCCACGGGGTGATGGCATCCCTAACGCCCCTGGCACACACACTCCACTGCGTGAACCCCAACGCTCCCCTGGCACACACTCCCCACGGTGGCAAACCAACGCCCCTCAGCACACACACTCCCTACCCATGGTGGATGGTGACCAACTTCCCTGGTACACACGGCCCCACGGTGGTGATGGAGAACCAAACGCCCCTGCACACACTCCCTGGTGGTGATGGCAACCCAACGCCCCTTGAGCACACACTCCCCACGGTGGTGACAGAACCCACGCTCCCTGGCACACACACTCCCCACGGTGGTGATGGCAACCTTAACACCCCTGGTACACACACTCCCACGTTGGTGATGGTGAACCTAACCCTCCCTGGTACACACACTCCCACGGTGGTGAGGGTGAACCTAACGCTCCCTGGTACACACACTCCCACGGTGGTGATGGTGAACCTAACGCTCCATGGTGCACACACTCTCACGGTGGTGATGGTGAACCTAATTCTCCCTCCTACACACACTCCCAAGGTGTTGATGGTGAACATAATGCTTCTGGTACACATACTCCCACGGTGGTGAACCTAATGCTCCCTGGTACACACACACTCCCACGGTGGTGAACCTAACGCTCCCTGATACACACACTCCCACGGCGGTGAACTTAACGCTCCCTGGTACACACACTCCCACGTTGGTGATGGTGACCCTAACTCTCCCTGATACACACACTCCCACGGTGGTGATGGTGAACCTAACGCTCCCTGGTACACACACTCCCTCGGTGGTGATGGTGAACCTAACGCTCCCTTGAACACACA
>NW_024731888.1:0-7824 GCF_018991925.1 Homarus americanus | reverse complement strand
GGAGTCAGAGGTGTACCTGGGGTGTCAGGGGTGTGCCTGGGAGTGTCAGGGTGTGCCTGGGAGTGTCTCAGGTGTGCCTGGGTGTGTCAGAGGAGTACCTGGGGTGTCAGAGGTGTGCCTGGGGTGTCAGAGGTGTGCCTGGGGTGTCTGGGGTGTGCCGGGGAGTGTCAGGGTGTGCCTGGGAGTGTCTGGTGTACCTGCAGAGTGTCAGAGGTGTGCCTGGGAGTGTCAGGGGTGTGCCTGGGAGTGTCAGCGGTGTGCCTGGGAGTGTCAGCGGTGTACCTGGGAGTGTCAGCAGGGTGCTACAGTGTCAGGAGGTATGCCTGGGGTATCAGAGGTGTACCTGGGGAGTATCAGAGTTGTACCTGGGGTGTCAGAGGTGTGCCTGGGGAGTGTCAGGAGGTGTACCTGGGGGTGTCTGGGGGTACCAGAGTGTCAGAGGTGTACCTGGGGTGTCTGGGGTGTACCTGCAGTGTCAGAGGTGTGCCTGGGGTGTCAGGGGTGTACCTGGAGTGTCAGCGGTGTACCTGGGAGTGTCAGCGGTGTGCCTGGGGTGTCAGCGGTGTGCCTGGAGTGTCAGAGATATGCCTGGGGTATCAGAGGTGTGACCTGGGAGTATCAGAGTTGTACCTGGGATTGTCAGAGGTGTGCCTGGGAGTGTCAGAGGTGTACCTGGGTGTGTCAGAGATGTACCTGGGAGTGTCGGAGGTGTTCCTGAGAGTGTCAGGGGTGTACCTGGAAGTGTCAGAGGTGTACCTGGGAGTGTCTGGTGTACCTGCGTGTGTCAGAGGTGTGCCTGGGGTGTGTCAGGGGTTTACCTGGCAGTGTCAGCGAGTGTACCTGGGAGTGTCAGCGGTGTACCTGGGAGTGTCAGAGGGTGTACCAGGGAGTGTCAGTGGTGTTCCTGGGAGTGTCAGAGGTGAACCAGGGAGTGTCAGAGGAGTACCTGGGAGTGTCAGAGGTATACCTGGAAGTGTCAGAGGTGTAACTGGGAGTGTCGGAGGTGTAACTGGGAATGTCAGAGGTGTACCTGGCATTGTCAGGAGGTGTACCTGGCAGTGTCAGAGGTGTACCTAGTGTCAGAGGTGTGCCTGGGAGTGTCAGAGTGTACCTGGGGAGTGTCTGAGGTGTGCCTGGGTGTCAGAGGTGTGCCTGGCATGTGTCAGAGATGTGCCTGGGAGTGTCAGAGGTGTGCCTGGGGAGTGTTGGACGTGCTGGGGAGTGTCAGAGGTGTGCCAGGGAATGTCAGAGGATGCCTGGGAGTGTCAGAGGTGTACCTGCAGAGTGTCAGAGGTTTGCCTGGGAGTGTCAGAGGTGTACCTGGGGAGTGTCAAGGTGTGCCTGGGGTGTCAGGGTGTGCCTGGGAGTGTCAGGGGTGGCACTGGAGTGTCAGGAGGTGTGACACTGGGAGTGTCGGGTGTAACTCGGGGTGTCTGAGGTGTGCAGGAGTGTCTGAGGTGTGCTGGGAGTGTCTCAGGTGTGCCTGGGGTGTCAGAGGTGTGCCTGGGGTGTCAGGTGTGCCTGGGGTTTCAGGTGCAGCTGGGGTGTCTGAGGTGTGCCTGGGGTGTCGGAGGTGTGCCTGGGGTGTCTCAGGTGTGCCTGGTAGTGTCAGGTTGTACCTGGAAGTGTCAGGGGTGTGCCTGGGGGTGCCAGAGGTGTGCCTGGGGAGTGTCAGTGGTGTACCTGTGAGTGTCAGGTGTGCCAGGGAGTGTCAGAGGTGCCTGGGAGTGTCAGCGGTGTGCCTGGGGTGTCAGAGGTGTACCTGAGAGTGTCAGAGGTGTACCTGGGGTGTCAGAGGGTACCTGGGAGCGTCAGAGGAGTAACTCTGAGTGTCAGAGGTGTACCTGGTAGTGTCATTGGTGTGCCTGGGAGTGTCAGAGGTGTGCCTGGAAGCGTCAGAGGTGCCTGGAGGTGTCAGAGGTGTGCCTGGGGTGTCAGAGGTGTGCCTGGGAGGTCTGAGGTGTGCCTGGGGTGTCTGGAGGTGTGCCTGGGGTGTAGAGTGTTGTGCCTGGGAGTGTCAGAGATGTGCCTGGGGTGCCAGGGTGTACATGGGGTGTCAGTGGGGTGTGCCTGGGAGTGTCAGTGGTGTGCCTGGAATGTCTGGGGTGTGCCTGGGGTGTATGGGGTGTGCCTGGGAGTGTCAGGTGTGTGCCAGGGAGTGTCAGAGGAACACTTGGGAGTGTCAGAGGGTGTACCTGGGGAGTGTCAGGGGTGTACCTGGGAGTGTCAGAGGTGTGCCTGGGGTGTCTGAGGTGTGCCTGGGGTGTCAGTGGTGTGCCTGGGGTGTCAGTGGTGTGCCTGGGGTGTCAGGGGTGTGCAGGTGTCAGGGGTGTGCCTGGAGTGTCAGAGGTGTGCCTGGCAGTGTCTCAGGTGTGCCTGGGTGTGTCAGAGGTGCCTGGGAGGTCAGAGGTGTGCCTGGGGAGTGTCAGGGGTGTGCCTGGGAGTGGCTGGGGTGTACCTGGGAGTGTCAGAGATGTGCCTGGAAGTGTCAGGGTGTGCCTGGGAGTGTCTGGGGTGTGCCTGGGGAGTGTCTGGGGTGTGCCAGGGGAGTGTCAGAGGTGTGCCTGGGAGTGTCAGAGGTGAACCAGGGGAGTGTCAGAGGAGTACGGGAGTGTCGGGGTATACCTGGAGTGTCACGGGTGTAACTGGGAGGTCAGGTGTAACTGGGGAATGTCAGAGGTGTACCTGGGTGTGTCAGAGGTGTGCCTGGGAGTGTCGGAGGTGTTCCTGGTAGTGTCAGAGTTGTACCTGGAAGTGTCAGAGGTGTGCCTGGGGTGCCAGAGGTGTGCCTGGGAGTGTCAGTGGTGTGCCCGTGGTGTCAGGTGTGTGCCAGGGAGTGTCAGAGGAGTACCTGGGAGTGTCAGCGGTGTGCCTGGGGAGTGTCAGAGGTGTGCCTGAGAGTGTCAGAGGTGTACCTGGGAGTGTCAGAGGGTACCTGGGGCGTCAGAGGAGTAACTCTGAGTGTCAGAGGTGTACCTGGTAGTGTCATTGGTGTGCCTGGGAGTGTCAGAGGTGTGCCTGGAAGCGTCAGAGGAGTACCTGGAAGTGTCAGAGGTGTGCCTGGGGGTGTCTGAGGGTGTATCTGGGGTGTCTGATGTGTGCCTGGGGGTGTCTGAGGTGTGCATGGGTGTCAGATGTGTACCTGGCAGTGTCAGCGGTGTGCACCTAGTGTCAGGGGTATGCCTGGGAGTATCAGGAGGTGTGCCTGGGGTGTCAGGTGTGCCTGGGAGTGTCTGGTGTGCCTGGGAGTGTCTGGGGTGTGCCTGGGGGTGTCTGGGGTGTGCCTGGGGTGTGAGGTGTTGTGCCTGGGGTGTCAGGATGTGCCTGGGTGCCAGGGTGTGCATGGGAGTGTCAGTGGTGTGCCTGTGGTGTCAGTGGTGTGCCTGGGGAATGTCTGGGGTGTGCCTGGGGTGTGTGAGGGGTGTACCTGGGGAGTGTCAGGTGTGTGCCAGGGAGCGTCAGAGGAACAGGGAGTGTCAGAGGTGTGCCTGGGAGTGTCAGGGGTGTGCCTGGGAGTGTCAGAGGTGTACCTGGGAGTGTCAGAGGTGTACCTGGGGTGTCAGGGGTGTGCCTGGAGTCAGGTGTGCCTGGGAGTGTCAGGGTGTGCCTGGGGTGTCAGGTGTGCCTGGGAGTGTCAGAGGTGTGCCTGGGGTGTCAGGGGTGTGCCTGGGGTGTCAGAGGTGTGCCTGGGGGTGTCTGAGGTGTGCCTGGGAATGTCAGTGGTGTGCCTGGGGTGTCAGTGGTGTGCCTGGGAGTGTCAGGGGTGTGCCTGGGGAGTGTCAGAGGTGTGCCTGGCAGTGTCTCAGGTGTGCCTGGGTGTGTCGAGAGGTACCTGGGGTGTCAGAGGTGTGCCTGGGGTATCGGAGGTGTACCTGGGAGTGGCTGAGGTGTGCCTGGGAGTGTCAGAGATGTACCTGGGGTGTCAAAGTGTGCCTGAGAGTGTCAGAGGTGTGCCTGGGAGTGTCTGAGGTGTGCCGGGGAATGTCAGAGGTGTGCCTGGGGGTGTCTGAGGTGTACCTGCGAGTGTCAGAGGTGTACCTGGGAGTGTCAGGGGTGTGCCTGTGGTGTCAGCGGTGTGCCAGGGAGTGTCAGCGGTGTGCCTGGGAGTGTCTGAGGTGTACCTGGGAGTGTCTGAGGTGTACCTGGGAGCATCAAAGGAGTACCTCGGGGTGTCAGAGGAGTACCTGGGAGTGTCTGAGGTGTATCTGGGGGTGTCAGAGGTGTACCTGGGAGTGTCAGTGGTGTACCTGGGAGTGTCAGGTTTATACCAGGGAGTTTCAGAGGAGTACCTGCGAGTGTCAGAGGTGTACCTGGGAGTATCGGAGGTGTACCTGGGAGTGTCAGAGGTGTACCTGGGAGTTTCAGAGGTGTACCTGGTGTGTCAGAGATGTACCCAGAGTGTCAGGGTTTACCTGGCAGTGTCATGGTGTACCTGGGAGTGTCAGCGGTGTATCTGGAAGTGTCAGGGGTGTACCTGGGATTGTCTGAGGTGTACTTGGAGTGTCATCGGTGTACCTGGCAGTGTCAGCGGTGTACCTGGGAGTGTCATCGGTGTACCTGGGAGTGCCAGAGGTATACCTGGGAGTATCAGAGGTGTGCCTGGGAGTGTCAGAGGTGTACCTGGGAGTGTCAGGGGTGTACCTGGAAGTGTCAGGAGTGAACCTGGGAGATGTCTGAGGTGTACCTGGGAGTGTCTGAGGTGTACCTGGAAGTGTCTGAGGTGTACATGGACTGTCAGAGTTGTACCTGGCAGTGTCAGCGGTGTACCTGGGAGTGCAAGAGGTGTACCTGGGAGTGTCAGAGGTGTACCAGGGAGTGTCAGAGGTGTAACTGGGAGTGTGAGAGGAGTACATGGGAGTGTCAGAGGTATACCTGGAAGTGTCACGGGTGTAACTGGGAGTGTCGGAGGTGTAACTGGGAATATCAGAGGTGTACCTGGCATTGTCGGAGGTGTACCTGGCAGTGTCAGAGGTGTACCTGGGAGTGTCAGAGATGTACCTGAGAGTGTCAGAGGTGTACCTGGGAGTGTCTGAGGTGTACCTGGGAGTGTCAGAGGTGTACCTGGCATTGTCGGAGGTGTACCTGGGAGCAAGTCACAGGCGTACCTGGCATTGTCGGAGGTGTAATTGGCAGTGTCAGGAGGTGTACCTAGGAGGCCAGATGTACCCTGAGTGTCAGGAGGTGTACCTGGGAGTGTTGGGACGGGTACCTGGGAGGTCAGGAGGTGTACCAGGGAATGTCAGTGAGTACCTTGGAGCGTCAGAGGCACTATGAAAGTGTCAGGAGGTTTGACCTGGGAGGCCGAGGTGTACCTGTGAGTGTCAGGGGTGTAACTGGGAGTGTCGGAGGTGTAACTGGGAGTGTCGGAGGTGTAACTGGGAGTGTCTGAGGTGTACCTGGGAGTGTCAGAGTTGTATCTGGGAGTGTCAGAGGTGTACCTGGGAGTTTCAGAGGTGCAACTGGGAGTGTCTGAGGTGTACCTAGGAGTGTCTGAGGTGTACCTGGGAGTGTCTCAGGTGTACCTGGTAGTGTCAGAGTTGTACCTGGAAGTGTCAGAGGTGTACCTGGGAGTGCAAGAGGTGTACCTGGGAGTGTCAGTGGTGTACCTGGGAGTGCTTGTGGTGTGTACCAGGGGAGTGACAGAGGTGTACCTGGGAGTGTCAGTGGTGTACCTGTGAGTGTCAGGTATGTACCAGGGAGTGTCAAAGGTGTACCTGGGACTGTCAGAGGAGTACCTGGGAGCGTCAGAGGAGTACCTCGGAGTGTCAGAGGTGTACCTGGTAGTGTCACTGGTGTACCTGGGAGTGTCAGAGGTGTACCTGGAAGCTTCAGAGGAGTACCTGGAAGTGTCAAAGGTGTACCTGGGAGTGTCTCAGGTGTATCTGGGAGTGTCAGAGGTGTACCTGGAAGTGTCAGGGGTGTACCTGGGAATGTCAGTGGTGTACCTGGGAGTGTCAGAGGTGTACCTGGGAGTGTCAGAGGTGTACCTGGGAGTATCATAGGTGTATCTGGAAGTGTCAGGGGTGTACCTGGGAGTGTCAGGGGTGTAACTGGGAGTGTCAGGGGTGTATCTGGGAGTGTCGGAGGTGTAACTGGGAGTATCAGAGCTGTACCTGGGAGTGTCAGGGGTGTTCCTGAGAGTGTCAGAGGTGTTCCTCAGAGTGTCAGAGGTGTACCTGGGAGTATCAGAGGTGTACCTGGGAGTGTCAGTGGTGTACCTGGGAGTGTTTGGGGGGTACCTGGGAGTGTCTGAGGTGTACCTGGGTGTGTCAGGGGTGTGCCTGGGAGTGTCAGGGAGTGTTCCTGAGGTGTCAGGGTGTACCTGGAGGTGTCAGAGGTGTGCCTGGGGTGTGTGTCTGAGGTGTACCTGCGTGTGTCAGAGGTGTGCCTGGGGTGTCGGGGTGTGCCTGGCAGTGTCAGCGGTGTACCTGGGAGTGTCAGGTGTGCCTGGGTGTCAGGGGTGTACCTCAGGTGTGTGGGGTGTGCATGGGTGTCAGGGGTGTGCCTGGCAGTGTCAGCGGTGTACCTGGGAGTGTCAGCGGTGTGCCTGGGGGTGCCAGAGGGATGCCTGGAGTATCAGAGGTGTGCCTGGGGAGTGTCAGAGGTGTACCTGGAGTGTCAGGGTGTGCCTGGAAGTGTCAGGGGTGTGCCTGGGGTGTCTGGGGTGTGCCGGAGTGTCTGGGGTGCCTGGAAGTGTCTGAGGTGTACATGGGACTGTCAGGTTGTACCTGGCAGTGTCAGCGGTGTGCCTGGGGTGACAGAGGTGTACCTGGAGTGTCAGAGGTGTGCCTGGGGTGTCAGAGGGTGTGCCTGGAGTGTCAGAGGTGTGCCTAGGAGGTGTCAGGGTATGCCTGGGGAGTATCAGATGTGTGCCTGGGGAGTGTCGGGAGTTGTGCCTAGGAGTGTCAGGGTGTGCCTGGCAGTGTCAGCGTGTACCTGGGGAGTGTCAGCAGTGTGCCTGGGTGTCAGAGGTATGCCTGGGGTATCAGAGGTGTGCCTGGGAGTGTCAGCGGTGTGCCTGGGGAGTGTCAGAGGTGTGCCTGGGGTAGCAGAGGTGTACCTGGGGTGTCAGTGGTGTGCCAGAGTGTCAGAGGGTGTGCCTGGGGTGTCAGGGGTGTGCCTGGGAGTGTCAGGTGTGCCTGGGGTGTCTGAGGTGTAGGGGTGTCAGTGGTGTGCCTGGGGAGTGTCAGTGATGTGCCTGGGGTGTCAGGGGTGTGCCTGGGAGTGTCAAGGTGTGCCTGGGAGTGTCTCAGGTGTACCTGGTGTGTCAGGGAGTGCCTGGGTGTCAGAGGTGTGCCTGGGGATTATCGGAGGTGTGCCTGGAAGTGGCTGAGGTGTGCTTGGGTGTCAGAGAGTGTGCCTGGGGTGTCAGAGGTGTACCTGGGGGTGTCAGAGGTGTGCCTGGGAGTGTCTGGGGTGTGCCGGGGTGTCAGAGGTGTGCAGGGGAGTGTCTGGGGTGTACCTGCGGAGTGTCAGAGGTGTGCCTGGGGAGTGTCAGGGGTGTGCCTGTGAGGTGTCAGCGGTGTGCCTGGGGTGTCCGTGGTGTGCCTGGGAGTGTCAGCGGTGTGCCTGGGAGTTTCAGAGGATGTACCTGGGAGTATCAGAGGTGTGCCTGGGGTATCAGAGTTGTACCTTGGGAGTGTCAGAGGTGTACCTGGGAGTGTCAGAGGTGTACCTGGGTGTGTCAGAGATGTGCCTGGGGTGTCAGGAGGTGTTCCTGAGGTGTCAGGGGTGTGCCTCGAGAAGTGTCAGAGATGTGCCTGGGGAGTGTCTGGGGTGTACCTGCGTGTGTCAAGTGTGCCTGGGAGTGTCAGGGTTTACCTG
>NW_024731887.1:0-16551 GCF_018991925.1 Homarus americanus | reverse complement strand
CCTGGTTCGTATTTACAAGTTTTTCTCGAACACCTAGGAACCGTCAAGCTCCTAAGCAAGACTAAGACCAGTGGTAATGTTCAGAGCCCTAGAGGAGATTTGCAGACGAGACCTGTACACGAGACCTGAACCGGAAACACAACCAAGAGACACATTTACCTCTCCTAAGACCACACACAACGGGTATTTGAAACTCCTGAAAGAAACGATTTAGTCTGAACGTTCACAAAACACAAATTTTACAAAGCAATATATATAAATATTTTTTTTTTTTACCCCCGCGTGGCCGAGTTGTAAGAGAATGAGAATCTCTTTTCCTGGTTCCTTTAAGCGCACTTCTCTTTGCTCGATCCTCCATGGCGTCTATGCTTCCAGAGAGAATTTATTCATAGTATCAATACATTCAAAAACATATGTTCTGTCTTCCTGTTTATTTTCGTGTCTATTTCACCCAGTTTTCGCCTTTCCTGACCTGACTGACTATGTTTTCGAGCGTGGGATTTTTTTTCTCCCATCAGCGACTTAATATTTGTCCAATGAGCGGCCAATCCTTGCTGACCCGTGTTTGAGGTGTATAGGATTGTAACGAGTAGTCAGGATATGTTTGGTATAGGATCGGGATGTAGGATAGATGCTAGCCAAGGTCCTCATCGTGTGTGTGTTTGTGTGTGTGTGTGTGTGTGTCAACAGGATTCGGTAAGGAAGGGGGTAATACGGAGGAGGGGGAGGATGTTGTTCTAAAGATTTACACACACACTTACACACACGCGCGCACACACGCGCGTACACACACACACACACACACACACACACACATTCACATACATACATACATACACACACACGTACACAGAGCCTTCAGGAGGTGCCTCACATTCCATCACAGATTAACTTTGAGCTATAATATGTGTCCCCTGATCAGCTGTTCTAGTCTCCTCCCTCTGGATCCCCTCCCCCCTTTCTCTCACTTCCTTCTACTTCCCCAACTGTCTCTCTACACCCTCTTCCCTCTGGATCCCCTCCCCCCTTTCTCTCACTTCTTTCTACTTCCCCAACTGTCTCTCTACACCCTCCTCCCTCTGGATCCCCTCCCCCCTTTCTCTCACTTCCTTCTACTTCCCCAACTGTCTCTCTACACCCTCCTCCCTCTGGATCCCCTCCCCCCTTTCTCTCACTTCCTTCCCTTCCTCCAACTGTCTCCACCACCCTCTTCCCTCTGGATCCCCTCCCCCCTTTCTCTCACTTCCTTCTACTTCCCCAACTGTCTCTCACCCTCCTCCCTCTAGGATCCCCCCTCCCCCTTCTCTCACTTCCCTTCTCGCCTCCTTTGTCTCTCTACCTTCTCCCTCTGGATCCCCTCCCCCCTTTCTCTCACTTCCTTCTACTTCTCCAACTGTCTCTCTACACCCTTCTCCCTCTGGATCCTCCCCCTTTCTCTGTCTACTCTCTTCTACCTCCCTAACTTCATATTTCCTCCTTCCTCCCTTGCTTTCTCTTTTTCTTTCCTTCAATACTTTCTCCTTTCTCCTTCTTCCCCCTTTCGCTTTTCACTTTCACGCGCTCTTCCTGTACCTCCTCCTCCCTCCTCCCCCCTTTTCTCTTCCTTCTCCCCCTACATTCTCCCTCTTTCCTTTTTTTTCTCCTCCTCTTTCTAGCACTTCTTTCCCTTTGTTCTTCTTCCTCCCCTTCCTTCCTCCAAGTCTACCCCCCCCCCACAGTGCAGTTGCCGTCTATGTGGAGGATAACATAAAAATTATCCAGAATTGAATTTACATAAGCACTTGCTGTCGCCGCCTTGTGTGTGCGCGCGTGTGTTTATTTATTTATTTATTTATTTATTTATTTATTTTTTTTTTTATAATTTTTTTTACGGGGATTAACCCACCCGGACACAGGGCACTGACCCATATTTGGGCCTGGAGGCGAAATATAATAATAATAATAATAATAATAGTAATAATAACAATAATAATAATAATAATAATAATAATAATAATAATAATAATAATAATAATAATAATAATAATAATAATAATAATAATAATAATAATAATAAAAAGTAACCATAAATAAATACAAAAATGAAAAAAAAAATCAAGAGTGAGAAACGATATACATTATGTATGTTATGTTGTCCAAGTAAGAGAAACAATTGAGACCCTGCAATTGTGTGTAAATGAGGCAGAAAGTCAGACCAGCAACCTGGGACTTGGTCACAATTTTCGTGATGCCATATGGCTGCAGGGTCTACCATTAGACAACACATTATGCTTCCAATATCTTCCCAGGCGGTAGTACCTCCCTGTTTGGAAGTTGCTTAAGCTCTCGGTCATTTCCTTGTTGTAATATTTCTGACAACTTGTGGTTCACATTGTGAGCTCAATTTATGAGTCATTCTCTCACAAGTGTCTCCAGTGTGTGAGTTAGTCCCTCCCATAACAAACTTTTATTTCCTCCACGTGAAGTAATTGTAACCTTAATAATAATAATAACAACAACAAAACGAACAAGAATCATTTATAACAACAACAATAATAACAACAACAATCTAAACAACACCAACAACAACACGAACACGAACAAAGAATCATAACAACAATAAAAACAACAACACTAACAGGAATCGTAACAACCATAATAAATTAAAACAACCATAAAACTAAAAAAAATCACAACTTATAAACAACTCACAACACTTTTAGCATTTTACTTAACATTAGAAAGAAGAAATAACTTCCCACTGACCCAGAGTTATTAGCCCTCATAAAGGACTTTATTACTGCTCTACTTCTCGTATATAAATCACCTTGACCACCTCACACCTCGGCAATTTGTTCCACTCGAGGTCCTACTTCAGCCCATCCTTTGGTCCCATCTCGACTTACGATCCTCATTTTGAACCTTTGACTTTCTCTTTTTAAACCTATAATCACATTTGAATCTTTTGACTTCCTCTTTCTGAACCTATAATTACATTTGAATCTTTTGACTTCCTCTTTCTGAACCTATAATCCCACTTGAATCTTTTGACTTCCTCTTTCTGAACCTATAATCCCATTTTAATCTTTTGACTTCCTCTTTCTGAACCTATAATCACATTTGAATCTTTTGACTTCTTCTTTCTAAACCTATATTCCCATTTGAAGCCACAACACCCTATTTGAAGCCGACAACTCTTATCTAACCGATGAACCCACTAATTGAACCCACACCACCCTATCTGAATCTATGAACCCTCTAATTGAACCTAAAACCGTCTATCTGATCCCATGACCCCCCTATTTGAACCCACAGCCACCAATTGAACCCACAACCCCCTATTTGAGGCCACACTACCCTATTTGAAACCACAACACCCCTATGTTAACCCAAAACCCCTTATATGAGCCCACAGCACCCTATCTGAACCCACACCACCAATTGGGCCCTTCTTTGGTACGAAATGGGTTTAATATCATTATATAATGCCACTGATCCACCTTCGTCCTGTCACCCTCCTCTCCTAAGCTGAACTACTGCCGGCCATACTCCATCTCCCACTGTCTCCAAGCTTTAGTAATTTATCTATGTCTCCTTTCTTTATCTCTATCTTTTCTCTTTCGTGTCTTAATGTATGTGTGTTTGTTTTATTTTTCTTTCTCTCTCTCTTGTTGTTTTGATTCTCCGATTCTTTAATTCTCTTTCTCAATTTCTCTCTTCTCTCTAATTCCCTCACAAAAACAAGACTGCACTAACGTTTCCGTTATTCATTTTATTATCTCTTTTTTTGTAATACGACGTGTAATGCTGAGTAATGAAAACCAAACTGAAGGGAATTACGTTCTGTTATATTGAAAGCAGGGGACATTATCAAATGGTTGAGAAATGGAATTGAGACATTTTCTAGAGGTAGTGAACACAGAAGAACATGATCTTATTACCCGAAGGAAAGGAGGCTGTAAGTCAGGTATAAAGTAAAGTTGGAAGGTTCTAATTCAGGTATAAAGTAAAGTTCGAAGGTTCTAAGTCAGGTATACAGTAGAAGTTGGAAGGTTCTAAGTCAGGTATAAATTAAAATTGGAAGGTTTTAAGTCAGGTATAAAGTAAAGTTGGAAAGTTCTAAGTCAGGTATAAAGTAAAGTTGGAAGGTTTTAAGTCAGGTATAACGTAAAGTTGAAAGGTTCTAAGTCAGATATTTAGCAGAGTTGAAAGTGTGTTTGTGTTGTCGACCAGTCTTCACCTTACCCCTAGGTGCTTTTATTACACTAAATGTAATGTGTTCTTAATTCACAATCTAAATATGAGTGTGACGGGATAAATTCTTTACTACGATGACAAGTATTAAGTGCTTGAGTATCTGTGTCCCTTTAGTGACATATATTAGTTCAGTTTGAGTGTAAGGCGATTGTTTTGTTGTATATATTTATGTTAACATCTTAATTAAACCGCTACCTTCAAGGTACTGTCACAATATGGGAATTACTGTACCTATACTTTAAACACAAACCAGTATTTCCTTTGATAATTCTTAATAAACTCACTTATTCTAATTGTCTCGCACATACAAACAGTAAGATATAGATATTGATGTTGATGTCACCTGATGTACAGTTAGTATATAATCAACACCTCACCCCGCCAGGATTCGAACCCACGGTCCACGACTGTGACCGGGTAGTCCCCATTAGAGGTTCACGGCGCCATAAGCTCGTTGAACAGGCTTTGTGTGAAATATAACAGAGTTTAGGACTGCTTTTAGTATCCTGGTGGTCTAGAGGTAGCGTTCCCCGGTCACAGTCATGGGCCGTGGGTTCGATCCTGGCGTGGTGAGGTGTTGATTATATGTCGAAGTCCACGTGCTTTATTGGGCTAATGAAATATGTATGGATCCTCGTGTTTCGAAGCCGGATTTGGTAAAACAGTTCCGTATATGTATACATCCACTATATACAAGCGAAGGATAATATACACCAATGTCATAGATATACAGTTACGCATATGTATACATCCACTATATACAAGCGAAGGATAATATACACCATACCGTCCCTAACGACCTCAGTAACCAAAATGAGTAAACCAAAAGAATTATAACAAGAACAAGTGCTTATCCTCGCTCGTGCTGACGCATCGTCTTATAATAAATTAATCGTACCTTCAAAAGCACACACACAGGCTCAAGCAAGCGTGAAATTCATTTGTATCTTACGACACAGACCCGAACACCAGCAGAGACCGACGAGGATTCCTTTGGCGGTATACCAACCTACCCCCCCCTCCCCCCCCAAGTGTCCACGGGGTCAGTTGACAAATTCTGTCCTTTTAAGATTTCTCCTCTATTGCAATTCCGTCTCTACCTGCCGATTTATCCATTTTTTTTATTTATACCTCCATCAACTTCTGTTGCAATGTCTTCATCCGCAGTTTCCACCCCTGCATCTTTGTATTCTTCTAAGGCTGTTCTTCATTTCCTGGCTATATTTTTACATTTAATTAAATACTAAGCAACTCTGTCAAGCTTTGGTTTATATTTCCCATTTTCTATGGATAGTCCTATATACCTGTTTAATGTAGAGTATACTAGTTATCTGTCTTGTAAGCTTTTGCTAGGCCATGTAATTTCTTCTTCTTGTGCTTCATTATCATGCTCTTACACTCTCTCGGTTCAGTTGATTCCGGCATGATTCTATTGTCCTTGTATCTCTTGTTCTACTTTCGTCTTGATTCTGCAGGTTACAGGTGCGTCTATATTGTTCTACTCAACTACTCTCTCTCTCTCTCTCTCTCTCTCTCTCTTTACCGTTTATTTAACTACTGATCTTAATTCTTCTTTTTTGTTCATGTTTTCTTGAAATACTGTTCTTAATTTTTTGTTAATTTCTTCATCTGGTCATAAGTTTTCAGTCCACTATGGGATGGTTTCTTTCACCTTCCATTTGTTTATTTCTTCCTCAAGGTGTCTTCGATCACCCCCAGCAGTATTCTTAAATGTCTTCCCGCCATTTTATTCCTTTTGTCGTCTTAATGCCAATATTTATCTTTTTATTTAATTTTTTTTTGGGGGGGGGGGAATTAGCCCACCTGGGCACAAGTCACTGACCCACATCGGGCCTAGGGGGCGAAAATGCAACAACAACAACAACAACAACAATAATAAAAAAGAACCATAAAGCAATACAAAAAAAATCAAGAGTGAGAAACAATATATGTATGTTGTGTTGTCAAAGTAAGAGAAACAACCTGGGGCTTGGTCACAATTACTTGTCTCTTATTTCATTGTCTTTTAATATGTCAGTTTTGTTTATGATAGTGTCTGCCACAACTATTCTGGGTCAAGACTTCTCCCAGACAACACCTTTATTAAAATACACATTAGTCTATTATGGATTTGGGGGTTAATTTCTCCATTAATGTTATCCAATCTATATCTCGTATCACAATGGTGTTCGTTGTGCTTGAAAAATCAATTCATTATTTTAAGTTAAATTGTTTCGTATACAACAAAATTAACTTTTCTTCTTAATTTTGTGTTTCTTCATCAAAAGGGTCCATAGCATTTCCTGGTCCACCTCCCTCCCTACTTACTCCAGCATTGAAGTCTCCAAGTACAGTCCCCCTCAGAAAGTCCGTGTCTTTTTCCGAATGAATCGGTAACAAAACTAAATGAGATAATGAAACGCCAGCTGTGTTGAGATCCTGAACTAAATACACCTTCGACCAGTGAACATTGTTGGTTATAATGTCCCGTACCTGAGAGTGCTATACGCATTTCCTTCACAACATTCCGTTATGGATGTAATAGCAAAAAACATGAAAACACAAATGATTCCTCACTTTTTCTTTCATTGATATGTTCTTACTACCACCATGCTATATGTGCTATTCCAGATGATACTAAATGTCACATAATACTTCCGAGAGATAAATCTACAGTATATATCAGGTGCCTACAGGAGAGCTCAGGCACTAAACTGGCTCAGATTGTTAATATCGTTATTATTATCGACTCTGTATCTGCATTTTGTCTAGCAAAATCAACTGTTTCAATATCAATATCAGAACCCATGTAGCCCACTGAGATGATGAAGAGTCACTCATGTGGCCCACGGAGATGATGGAGAGTCACTCATGTGGCCCACGGAGATGATAGAGGGTCACTCATGTGGCCCACTGAGATGATGGAGGGTCACTCATGTGGCCCACTGAGATGATAGGTCACTCATGTGGCCCACTGAGATGATGGAAGGTCACTCATGTGGCCCACTGAGATGATGGAGGGTCACTCATGTGGCCCACTAACTAATTGAGTGGCCCACCACTGCTCTACATAATGTGAAAACTTGCGTGGTAACGTTTCTCTCCCTTTCCCTCCCCAAGACAGTACGGAATTTGACCCGGAGTCCTCTCTAGAGCTCATATAATTTGAACATAAGAACATACGAATGTTGGAAACTGGAGCGGGCCTAATGGCCCGTACTGGACTGTCCAGTATATATCCATCCAACCTATGATTGAAGCTAGCCATCGTATTAGTGTTAATGATGATATTTGGTAACTTGTTCCACTCTTCCACTGATCTATTTCCAAACCAATGTTTACCTATCTCGCTCCTAAATGTAAATTTGTCTAACTCAAAACCATTGTTAAGAGTTCGCTCCTGGTTAGATAGCACTGGTCAACAGCCAAAATGGTTCACATATGAGATCATGCTCACACAACTAATTTCATATTGCTGAATTCGAATCTGATATTTGTTTTGTTCTATCAGACCAGGTTTTATAAAAAAATCAATAGGTACAAATATTTAATATTCCATTACGTGTCGTGCAAAATCTAGCGTATTGCCAGATACCCAAAGAATGTTCTATATTACTGAGGGTATATACAAACACTTGTTGTCTTTAAAAGTAGGTTCTATTCTCGTACGGGAGATGATACAGTCGGACACAGGAAGCCTGTGGGCACACCACCAGAACTCAGTCTTAACTACTTCTACATCTATCTATGTATTACTACGCGCTGGCCTATACAGATGCCAGCATTCACAAGCTGAATACATAAAGTATAAATGTGATAATTTATATACATAATATGGTGCACAATAAATGGAATATTACATAGAATTAATACATGTTCTGTAATACTTTACTATACATAATTAATAATAGTAATATAAGAGTAATATAATAATATACAGCTGAAGGCACTACTTTGTGTCCATATATATCATACACCTCCCTCCCCCCTATACGCTCATAGTTTCATCTTGAGCGGACCATTTGTTTCTGAGTCGCTCGGACCTGCGGAGTACTGGGGCAGAAACACAAGGTGGGGATGGATTTACTTTAGAGACATCAACATTAGGGGACTCAACTGGGGAGGGGTCAACACTAGGCAGCTCCACAGGTCGGAGGAAACGACGGTTCCTCCACCATACTCTACCACTAGGAAGACGCACTTGGTAGTCCCTGGACCGGCCAATACCCATGACAACCCCAACCTTGTCCCAGCGGTGAGATACCGGATCTTGAATCCTGATCTGCTGGCCGATACTCAACCTGGGAAGGGGGCGGGCATGACAGTCGTACCGAGCAGCGACATCTGCGGCTCGTTCTGCTGCACGGCGGTCACATTCTTCAGTCTTGGCCTGCCACTCTTGAGAAAAAGACTTTGGGTGGGCAGGAACACAAGACCTGAGATGATGTCCGTATAGAACCTGGGCTGGGGAGCGTCCGGTGAAGTTCGGGGTGTTGCGTAACTCCAACAAACCTCGATCGAAGTCCTCGCAGTCGATATTTCCTGAGGGTGACACCTTAAGGATCAGGTGTTTCACAGTCTTGACTGCGGCTTCAGCGTGTCCATTCGCCTGGGGGTAGTGGGGCGAGGTCACGACATGACGGACTCCCCAACGGTCCATGAAGTCCCGGAACTCGTGGCTGGTGAACTGGGGTCCTCCATCAGTCCTGAGGCGGAGGGGAACACCAACTTCTCTGAAGTAATGCCTGAAGCTCCGGATGGTAGCAGTAGCCGTTGTATCTCTACCACAGGGGACGACAACAGGCCATCCAGACAGTCGGTCGGCAATGACGAGGAAGGACTTCCCTGCAACTGCAAAGAAATCGGCCGACACAGACTCGAAGAGTCTTGAAGGGTTATCGTCGCACATTAAAGGTTCCTGTTGCTGGCTAGGTTGCAGAATCTGGCAAGGTTCACAGGCACGGACGGTACTTGCAATGTCCGCGTTGATTCCGGGCCAAAATACCGTCTGCTTCGCCCGTCGCTTGGTGGCCTCCACTCCTCGATGGCTGTCGTGAAGGCGGGCCAAGGTACGGCGGCGTAGGGCAGCAGGAATAACTACTCGTGGACCATACAAGACGAGGTCTCCATCACAATAGAGGTCCTCGCGTATTTTCCAGTACGGGAGTAGCAATTCATGAAGGTCGTATCGATTCGATGGAAATCCCTGAGACACACAGTCGACGAGCCGGATGTAGGAAGGGTCGGCCCGGGCTGCGGTGCGGAGATCTTCAAGAGTCTTGTCTGCATCCGGTGCTGTAGACTCTTCTGATGTGAAGACGGCCTTCAATGAAACCACTGACTTGAGGGATGCAGCAGCTGTAGAACACAACATCTCGTCCTCTGGGGTGGGGCGACTACGGGGGCGCGGGACAGGGCATCCGGGATGCACAACAGCTTACCCGCACGCCACACAGCCGTGAAGAGATAAGGCGAGAGCTTCTCTTTCAGACGTTGAAGGCGAGGATTTTCTACTGCATCCAAAGAGTAGTGATTGATTATAGGTATAAGGGGGCGATGATCCGTGAAGAGGGTGAAGTGCTGAAGTCCTATCAGGTAGAAACGGCACTTCGCCATCGCCCAGACAACAGCCAACATCTCCAGCTCAATCGTGGCATATCGGGTCTCAGCGTCCGTCAGGAACCGGGATCCACACTGAATTAAGCGGAGTTGTCCACCGCCATGGTCCTGCAGAAGGGCGTAACCAACGCCGTAGAGTCTGGAGGCGTCAGTCTGGAGGACGGTGGGTAGGGCTGGGTCGTAACAGGCGAGGACAGGTGGACTCACAAGGGCCTGCTTAACTTGCTGGAAGGCCTCTTGATGATCTGGGGTCCACAGGAATGTCCTCCTGGGGCTCAGCAGGGGGCGTAACGGCTGGGCTGCGGCGGAGATGTCAGGTGTGAATTCAGCCAGCTGATTGACCAGACCTAAAAAAGAACGGAGGTCTGTTAGGTTGGCAGGGGTTGGAAAATCCCTTATTCCACTTACTTTCTCCGGGTCAGCTGCAATGCCTGATGCTGAGAGGTTGTACCCACAGAAGTTCACTGATGGAGCGGCGACTACAAACTTGTCAGCGTTGAGGGTAATCCCGTACTTTCGACATCTGGTGAGAACTTCATATATCCGGGAGAGGTGGGCACAGTAGTCTTCGTCGTGGAGTAAGATATCATCAACCACCTTGACACAATTCGTGACTCCTTGAAGGGCCGCGTCACCACGTTGACAGAATGCATCGCCCGTAGCGGCAAATCCCATGGGGCCTCTGCAATACTGGTATCTTCCAAATGGTGTGATGAATGTAGTCAAGTGTTGGTCTTCTTCGGCCAACTCGATCTGCCAATAACCACATAAGGCGTCCATAGTTGTAAAAAACTTCGCCTTCGGGTCCACACTTCGAACAGCTGCGAAGGGTGTGGGTGAAGGGTGGGCTGGACGGGAAACTTGCTGGTTAAGTTTTGACAGATCGGTGGTGATCCGTACTCCACCACGAGGTTTGGCGACGGGGACGAGAGGGTGGCACCAAGGTGAAGGTTCGTCTCCGGCCGGTTTGATGATTCCCTGAACAACCATGGAGTCAAGTTCTTGTCTAACTAGCTCCTTGTAGGCGTGAGGAATCAAACGAGGGGTGTGGATGGCAAAAGGTGTAGCACCATCCTTAAGATGAATCTTCATAGGTGGACCCACCATCGGCTTGAGTGGTGTGGATCCTAAAGATTTCTTATTAACCAACACGTCAGCAAACTCCTTGAGAAGGTAAGCTCTTGCGTCAGAAGGGGACGTGTTAGTAGAGATAGGGAATTCCTTCAACCTGTTGACATGGGTGACCTTTAAGATAGGTTTAGGGAATTCCTTGGAAATAATGGCCAATTCTTGACAATGGCCATATGATAAAAGCGGAGTCGGGATACCATTATGAACATCAATCCGGGCGGAGCAAGACTGCTTACCAAAGGTAAGGGTAGCCCAGAAAGATCCCAACGCTGGAGCCATCTTGGAACCATCAGCTGTCAGTTTCGTTGTCTGAGGAGGGGGCTGTAGGTTGCTCCGGGGTATTCCCAAACTTGCTAAATGTTGTGGACCAATTACTGAGACGTCAGCACCGGTGTCAGGTAACATCTGAAGACTGGATGACGAGTTACCGTAAGAAATGACGACATTGATGTGCTGGGGCGTCGTGTCTGTGGAACTACGTACACGACGGCAGGAACGACTGGACACAGCGTCTTGATGCTTGCCAGAAGGAGGGGGCGCGCCAGCACTACCTGAGGATGACTTCTTGGATCCTAGGTGGTGTCCTTTATGTGTCTTTTTACGACAACATTTGTCATAATGGCCCACACGACCACAAAGTCTACACTGAACTTTGCTAGCAGGGCACTTGACTGTATAAGCCCAGTGACCCTGGCGGTCGCAACTTCTGCACACGCTTTGAGCAGCTGGGCACTGGGAGGCATTATGCTGTCTCGCACAGCTGTTACACAAAACTGCTGCTGAAGGTGTAGCTGGAGGGTGAGGGGTGGGGTTACCTTGCTGCTTCTTACCCTTTCTGTAGGAAGACACTGCCCTCACCTGGTCAGGCTGTGAGCGTAAAGCTGAAGTCGCACACCTGGCGGCCTCGTACGCTCGACATTTCGTAACAACATCTTGAAGGGAGGAAGTGGGGTCGAGGGAAATGAGACGCTGAACTAGCTCTTCATCTCGGACACCCGTTAAGATAATTGTCTTAAGTTGTGTTTCTTCACAGACTTGAGAATGTCCGGGACAAACATCAACTTCCTCTGAACACCTTTTGAGCCTTACAAAAAACGCGTCAAAAGATTCTCCATCAAGCTGTTTACATTGGAGGAGTTGTCTTCTCCTGAGTGCTTCGTTGCGCTGTCCCTTGACGTGTTCCTGCAACTTGTCGAGCACGGCCTCTACCGTCAGAGTTGTCGTAGGAGGCACTTGAAGTGTGTGCTCGAGAGTACGTTGTGTCTCTAAGGACAAGCACATACGAAGCTGGATCATTTGTTTCGGCTGTGATAAACTGGACAAGTCAACCATTGTTGCGTAGTCTTGCCAACGTCGACGCCATTCCCGAAACATCTGATAAGAAGCGTCAGACATCAGAGAGGGAGGCGTCTGTACAGCAGCCTTTTGAGGTGTTGTTCCGACTCTGGGAAATGAGGTACCAGTACCTCTAGTCGCATCAACATCAGTTGTAGCAGACGAATCTTGTACGGTAGAACGTTGTGGGGAGGCTAACAGAGAAATCAAAGCTTCAAATCTGGCTTGATCCTCCTGTCTTCTAAGGTCATCCTCACGTCTACGTATGTCTTCGAGTTCTCTGCGTGTTTGTTCCTCTTTGTGGCGTCGTCTTTCAGACTCTTTGTACCTAATTTCTTCCTCTTCTCTCCTTGCAATATCGTCCCGGCGTCGAGAAGTTTCCATCCACTTTATCAGTTGAAGGAGATCTGTGGACGCATGCATCGCAGGAGAGCTGGCTCGCGATGAGCGAGGAGATTCTGTGGGTGATTCGGCACTGTCACTGTGGGGGGCGTGGGGCGTAATCGTGGGTGGGGAGAGGCCTCCCACACTAAAACTCGTAACCCCATCGTCCAGGGTATCGTTATGATCCCTGTGAGACATGCCGACTGCTTCTGTACTCTATCTGTGCAAAAGATCGGGTCAGCCCCTCGTAATCTATGCACAGAATTACAGAAGTTTACAGTAAGTCACCAGAAATCTTGTACAAGGTGAATGCGTGTGTGTGTTCGTGTGTCTGGCGGGAGGGGAGAGACTTGGCGCGCTGCCAGACGTAGGAGCGAGTGGCCAGCGTCGCGTAGCTCCTCAGTCACCCTCAGACCAGAGACGGGAGAGCACGTACTGTCGGGTCGCTCCCATAGTCAGCTGACCGCAACTTGCACAGACAATTATGATTAAAATACACAGCACAGCACTTCACAAAACACTTCACTTCACAGCACAGCACTGTACACAGCATAGCACTTCACAACACTGTAAGTCTAGAGGCTTGTAGTAGTCTTGCTGTCGGCTGAAGTGGAAGAGACGCCATAAACAGAGTCCGGGGGAAAGGCTTGGTCCACTGAATCTCACTGAGAAATAATCACTGCGCCATCTAGCGTATTGCCAGATACCCAAAGAATGTTCTATATTACTGAGGGTATATACAAACACTTGTTGTCTTTAAAAGTAGGTTCTATTCTCGTACGGGAGATAATACAGTAGGACACAGGAAGCCTGTGGGCACGCCACCAGGACTCGGTCTTAACTACTTCTACATCTATCTATGTATTACTACGCGCTGGCCTATACAGATGCCAGCATTCACAAGCTGAATACATAAAGTATAAATGTGATAATTTATATACATAATATGGTGCACAATAAATGGAATATTACATAGAATTAATACATGTTCTGTAATACTTTACTATACATAATTAATAATAGTAATATAAGAGTAATATAATAATATACAGCTGAAGGTACTACTTTGTGTCCATATATATCATACACAAAAGATGAGATTATCTCATGTGACTGTGCTTTCATGACTAATTTCATATTAATGAATATTAATTGGATGTTTCATTCTACCATCAGACCTACTTTCTTAAAGAATAAAAAAAATAGTAAATATAGTAACATTATCGCGTCATGCAAGATACAATTTTAAACCTATCACAGATAAGCTCATAAAAATTTTTACCAAAAAACATAAGTTCAAATCCTTTATAATGACAAAATATGAAGTTCTAAAAGTGCTTCTGAACTTTACTCTTTCTCTTGTACAGCTTGCTCTCTTCTCGTTGCAGTGTCCAGCAATAGTCGCCCATCATGTTAGGACTGAATTGTCCCTGATATCTGCTCTCCATTATGGCGATATCTTGATGAAATCTTTCGCCGTGTTCATCACTAACGTCTCCAAGGTTACCTGGGAAAAATTCAATATGAGAGTGGAAAAAATGCAATTTCAAGGACATCCTTGCTCCCAACGCGCTGTAGTGATATGCACTCCATCTTCTAGCAGGTTACGCTGCTTTAGTCTGGATCCCAAAACTTCAGCCTTTTCTTTTGACAAGTTTAGGTCCCTGATGAGATCATGAAGCGCTTCTTGAGTAAATAGTTTAGGCCTGGTATTTTCAGAGTCATCCTGGTAGTCGTTTTCCATTGAGGTAGAGGTAGAATCGGAATCACTCAATTCTTGTTCAGTCGGTGGATTTGGGACTGGAAGTTCAGCACTGTGCGGTACTGGTCGGATTGCAGAAGCAATATTGGGGTACTGTACCTTGCCTCGTGTCTTGATTTTTATTCCCTTAATATTTGTGAGACAGAAGTAGCAGTCACTACTGTGGTCTTTAGGTTCACGCCATATCATTGGTACAGCAAACGGCATTCCTGAACTTCGTTTACCACACATCCACTCGCTCAGGTGGTTAACACAAGACTTACAGGCTACATGAGGTGCCCATTTCTTGTCTTGGTCACCCAAATGACATTTGAAGTAACTTTTGTAGTTCAGTCGAACAGCTTTTGTGATTAGTTTCTTGAGGCTACCAGGAGTGAAGGCACCACATATGTAGCAAAAACTGTCAGCACCGTTCACACACTTGCGACGTTCCATGTTTTGTTAATTTCAGAGTAATTACAAATCATGCAGGTGTAGATATGCAATATCATGAATCAGCAAACTGAAACAAACAAAAAAGCACAAATCAGGACAAAATAATTGCATAAGTGGAGCCAATGAGCATATAAATTACTGTATGAATAGCATGGTACACTAAATATATAGATATGCTGGTTCTGGAAAACTGAGCCTGATACAGCTATACGAATGTCATAATTGAGTTCAGCACATACAATTACACTAGAATCAGACTGTTTTGATCCAGAACCATGAGAATTTTTTTTATGTTGACCAGTGTAGTTTGAGTACCTTTGTTATATCACCTTTGTTTAGCCCTGACTTCCATTAATAAATCTCGATCATATCCCCCCTTACTCCACGTCTCTCGAGGGACTGCAAATTAAGATGCTTTAATTAATCTACCTCTGTAATTAAGGTTCCTAATGCTCGGAATTAGTCTTGTCATTCTCCTCTGAATTCTGGAAAGGGATTCTATATTCATTCTGTAGTACGGTACGGTGAACCAAGAAAGGAAGTGCGTGATCCAAGTAAAGTCTCAAAAGCCCAAGATATATTTTTAGGATAACCTCGCTAGTTTTGTAGCTTACACTCCTTTTTATGAACCCATGTATTTTGTTCGCCTTGCTTAGAGCAAATACACACTATTGACTTGATTTAAGATTCATACTTATCATTACTCATAAATCTTTTAACAGTCTGATTTCTCTATAACAACGTTGTTCATTTGATATCTGGTTTCTTTGTTTACATCTCCTAGAGTAAGTGCTTTACAATCGTCCATATTAAATTTCATCTGCCATTTTTCAGACCATGCGAAAAATGTTTAAATCTTCCCGTAGTTTTGAAAAGTTCTCGTCAGATTTAATTACACGCCCTATTTTAGTGTTATCAACAAATTTACTTAAGTTGCTGTCTACGCCTATATCTATGCTGTTTATGTATAATAAATAATAATGGTCCAAGTACTGATCCTTGGGGTACTCCACGAGTGACGTTACCCCACTCAGATTTAGTGCCGTTAATGCTTACTCGCTGTTTCCTGTCTTGTAACCACGCCCTAATCCATTTTAGAATATCTCGTCCAATGCCATGAGCCTCCACTTTTCTTATTAGTCTTTCATGGGGGACTCTGTCGAAGGCTT
Organism: Homarus americanus; assembly: GCF_018991925.1. NCBI lineage: Eukaryota > Metazoa > Arthropoda > Malacostraca > Decapoda > Nephropidae > Homarus > Homarus americanus. The sequence goes on along the minus strand of NW_024731887.1, from coordinate 480 downwards.
TGCTAAAATCGAGATATACCATATCATAATCGTGCCCGTTGTCCACGATAATGGCCATCCTTGAGGCTAAAGACAAGTGGATATGAAGTGATTGAAATCTTTCTAAAAAATAATGTGTAAAATATAGGTAGCCTACGTGTGAATGAAAATTCAAATCAGATGTTGAAGTTCAAAGACTGGTGCAGGAATAAAGAAACTGAATAATAAATATGTATACTGTTCAGCAATTAATTCATGTTTATAATTAAATAATTAAGATTTATGGGAAAAATAATTATTTTAAAGGATTTTTCTCTGCTGAGGTAAGAAAGGAAGAAAAATAAATGGTAAGAAATTATCACGGAAGAAAACAGGGAAATTTTGGCTAAAAAGAAAACTGAACAAAAAGAAAAGATAAGAGGAAATTAAAGAAAAATTACTAAAACAAGATTCTTGAAAAAAAAATCCATTCATTTCAATTACACTTTATACTTGAAGCAG
>NW_024731886.1:0-8033 GCF_018991925.1 Homarus americanus | reverse complement strand
ACAGCGCTGGTGGGAGGTCTTAAGTGTCGTGTGGTAGTGTGTGTGTGTGTGTGTCTTTGTCTCACTCTTTTATCTCTCCCTCTGTTTATTCTCTCTCTCTCTCTCTCTCTCTCTTCCACTCTTTCCTTCTATCTCTCTCTTTCTTCTGTCCGTCTGCCTGTCTGTCTGTCTGTCTGTCTGTCTGTCTGTCTGTCCCGTCATGACCTACTAGTCAAGCATCACATTATGTAAAAATCCTGTCGCCTCTCCTACTGAACCACGAACCCTGAGATTCAGACTCATGAATCAAGAGCATTTATGGACAGAATAATGCATCAGGGCTTACTGCTTCGGGTTCACGGGTCTGAAAATCGGGTTTCGTGGACCAGCTGGATAGGCGACAAGGCCTCTGTGGGTGACTCAGAAAAAGCGTATCGACAGGTGTCCCAAACTACCTTTTTGTACTGGAAGATTTATGCATTGGCGTTATGCAATTTTTGCCTTTATTGACATATGATTCATTCTAATAATTGGGTCATTGATTTCGTTCCTTTATTCTAACTAGAAACATCATCCATCCACCTGACATACGTAACACACACACATATGTAACGCACACACACATACGTAACACACACACATATGTAACGCACACACACATACGTAACACACACACACACACATGTAACACACACACATACGTAACACACACACACATACGTAAAACACACATATGTAACACACACACACATGCAACACACACACACACACACACATGTAACATACACACACACAACACACACACATACGTAACACACACACACATGCACACACACATACGTAACACACACACACACATACGTAACACACACACACACACACATATACGTAACATACACACATACGTAACACACACACAAACGTAACACATACACATATGTAACACACACACATACGTAACACACACACATACGTAACACACACACACATACGTAACACGATAAGTGATGTACTCAGGCACATATACTTGAGACTGTAACATTAATCATTTTTTAGGAAGGAACTTAATAACATAGCTCAGGTTCTCTCCTCTGTGGCTGAACGACTGTGTGTTCTTGTACTAGATTAGACATTATGGGTCCAGCTAACTACACAATTAGACAGGAATTGTGTGTGTGTGTGTTTACCTTGCGAATAAACAACCATAACTAATATAAAAATCAATCTATTGACCTCTTATTTCTCTTACAAAGCGGAGGAAGAGAAACAAGCATAAGAGACTGATTTAAAAAACATTGTACTCACCAGGTGTAGTTAAGCACTGCCTTCCTGGGTCACTCACCTGAGGGAGGAAGGAACTTGTGGTTAGAACTAAATGTGTTATTTTCATGTGAGGATTATGACGTAACACCTTTACTAAATCAATAACATTAGTAATAACGTTACACCTGTAATTTGACGATAATGATGAACATAATGATGGCATATTTTTTACTCTCTCGTTGATAATAACGATAAATTGTCATAATCTATTTAATAGTTAATGATAAGGCTAATTACATCATTATATTTTTTTATTTCGTACTATTTAGGCTACAGACATTATTTTTACATCAATACTGATAGCAAGAATAATGACACTTAGAAAAAAAATATTGTTGAGCAGCTAAAGCCAGCGTCGTTGTGTCCTAGTTGTGTAGGTCACCGCGGCAAACACCTCCCCTTCACCTCTGCTTCACCACGAGGTCGAAATCTTGTCTCTTTGTGTTGGGAGTCGAGACTTTTAGCAGCTGAGCCATGGCGTCTAGGCATCTCCAACCGTAATTAATGTATTGTTCTCCTTCAAGGCGTGGTCTCCTGTGGTCTCCTGTGGTCTGCTATCACGGGCAGTTTATATCTCGGATATTTCGCTGCCCTCCACCAAGCACTTGCCTCTCCTGTCGACTCTATCATGCTGTCACTGGATCTTGCCACACTGTCATGCCCGTTCATCTCAGTTATTCACGGTTAGTCTTTGGTCATCTATCCTACCGACCTGTCCAGACCCTCTCACCACACACTCCTTCACTTCACTCACCACTCCCATCCTAATCTCATATATCCTTCAAACCTCCTTCCTTCCTTAATCTATCCCCTGTTAAGGCTACTACGTGGATTAACAGGGTCCATCCTTAGCTTGTTCCGCCTCGCTTCCTGAACGTCTTCCCTGTACTAGTCTTGTTTCAGTGTATTTTGACCCAAGTTTGTTTTTAGTTTTCCCTCAGCAGCTAACCATCTTACGAGTGTTTATTTTTTTTACCTTACCACCTACAGGAACGATAAAATACCTGTTTTTAATCCGTCTGTATGTTTGTATATCCCCACGGACACTACAGGAAAAATCATGCGTACATTTTGGCACCAGTATCGCCGTTAAGAGAGCCAACACCCAGTTGAATATGTAAGTCACTAAACTACATAATTTCATTAATATGTTCTTTCAGGTTCTCTAGCAAAAACTACTCATTAACATATCTTCATCTACATACATACCTATTCCCCTTAACTTTCACAAGACCATTAAAACACTTCAATATTTTTCTTTATCAATAATCCAATTGTTATTTACAATCTTTCATGATAAAAAATACTGGAAACTAATTCATATATGGTAGAATTTAATCTGTTTTTTATGTTATTTAAAACAATCTTATTCCCCGTCTGCTCTGTCTTCCCCAGTTTACTATGGCCATACTCAGTCAATGAACAACAAAATAGCAAAATGTTCCCCCACCATAAAAAAAAGAGTTTTTCTCAACGAATATTGCAAGTGGTTAACAGCTTAGGAAATTCTACTACCACTGATGCAGCCCGGCACACTGTGTGGTAGGGGGCGGGTGGGGGAGGGGGGAAGAGTGGTTGGTGGGAGAGGTGGGTGGTGGTGGGGGTGTATTAGTAGTTGGAGGAATACAAATTTTAGAAACAAGAGAGAGGGAGGGAAGTATGAAAGGAAGCAAGGGTCGTAGGCAGCATGAGAGGGGGAATAGAGATGTAGGAGGCATAGGAAAAAGAAAACGGAGTTACTTGTTAAGGGAAAACTATGTTATTACCGACCGAAGACTTAGACTGAAATGGAAAATATTACGATTTTCATCTTAATCTGATAATTTTCTTTGTTTATTCTTGTGTCTTTACTTAATACATCTATAAAAATACTGTAGAGTTTAAGTGAGTGTTTTTCTGTCACACACACACACACACTCTACCACTACCCTCTGCCTCACACACGGGCACAATTTATATTCAAATGAGACCGGTAAAATGAAGAGAGCTGAGGGCGTATGACTGGCTTATGAATCAGTTGTCAGCGAGAGATGGGGAAGCACGATACCTCCTCCTCTCCCACCCTTTCCATCCTGTTCCATCCTGCCTCCTGTGGGTACATGATCCATCAGGTTTAAACGCGTGTGTCGGCAGGTAACAGACAATCACAGCTCCATGACATTAAAAGAGATGATGCTGACTTTATGTATACAGTTTAAGACACATATACTACCACGAGACTTGAAAACATGCAATAGTGTTACTCCCTCTTCTTAATTCTGTAGCGATTATATGTACGACTCTCTCTCTCTCTCTCTCTCTCTCTCTCTCTCTAGGAATACTATCGACTAGAACTTATTTTGTTATCTTTATGAAACTCGTAAATAAAATATAGTTTATTTAGAATGACAAAATGGACTGGCTTATTATTTTTATTATTATTATCTAAACAAAACTTACAGAAAATAATAATAAGAAAATAATGAAACTTTTCCTTCATCTAGTTAATTTATCTTACAATTACCTGGGTGCTTAAGCCGGTAATTCTGAGCAGTAATTAAAGGCGTAACGAGACCTTCATGTTCACTAATTACCGAGAACATCACTTATTTTTACGAAGACTCTAATTGTCTCGCTGTCTCTCAAGACTTCGTTACCACTTACCTTATTGGGGTCATAAATCTTCGTGTTTTTTTGGCTAACTATAAATATTGAGTAATGTATAAATGTCTATGTCTTACACCTGTCTTTCTTTGTGTGTCTCTGTATGTGTGTCTGTGTCTGTCTGTCTGTCTTTTTGTTTGTCTGTCTGTCTGTCTGTCTGTCTGTCTGTCTGTCTCTCTTTCTCATATCGTTAATCCCTTTATATCCCTGGATTAGCTTAATCTCTCTCAGCTTCCCGTCAAAAGTAAAAATTCGAGTCATAACCTAAATGTTTATCCTGACTCCGTTAACTGTTTTGTAATCGAGGGAACAGAGACTCCCTTCTAGGTAATCATTTCAACAGCAACACAACGGTAACACAAGTGAAGGTAGTTATTGAGTCTTAGGTAGGTTAAGGACCGTACATATCATGGAGGATTCCTGGCGCGTTGGGAAGCTCCTGTCCACCAATTCCAGGATTATCTCGCCATTTCCTGGATTATATCGCCAATTCCAGGATTATCTCGCCAATCGCCTGGAATCCAGACCCTGCAGACTCCATTCCCAAGCCAGACAAGGTTCATTGGAGACATTTCGTGTTTATAACTACCAAATGAGCAATATATCCCTTCATTAAACAGTTTTATAAGTATTTCTTAAGGGATCAGCTTAAGCTTTAACTCCTAGAAAAGTATAGAAAGCTTGAGAAAATGGACTAGATCATAATTAAGCTCCCATGTCTTTAGGGATCAGCTTAAGCTTTAACTCCCTGAAAAAATATAAAAAAATAGACAAAATGGACTGGATTATAATTAAGCTCCCATGTCTTTAGGGATCAGCTTAAGCTTTAACTCCTAGAAAAGTATATAAAGCTTAACAAAATGGACTGGATCATAATTTAGCTGCCATGACCACCCGAGTAAGTAATGTTACGGTAGATAAACTCAATACTGTACTTGGAAACATCGATATGAGTGGACAATTATGAATGGACTCGGTCTTCCGTTACTCACGGTTCCAGGGAGAGCTAAGAGGAGCATTCATGTAGCGTGAGGTCCCTGGTGTAACGTGAGGGTCCTGATGTAATGTGAGGACCCTGATGTAACGTGAGGGCCCTGGTGTAACGTGAGGACCCAGGTGTAACGTGAGGGCCCTGATGTAACGTGACGGCCCTGGTGTAACGTTAGGACCCTGATGTAACGTGAGTGCCCTGATGTAACGTGAGGGCCTTGGTGTAACGTGAGGGCCCTGATGTAGCGTGAGGGCCTTGGTGTAACGTGAGTGCCCTGATGTAACGTGAGTGCCCTGATGTAACGTTAGGACCCTGATGTAACGTGAGTGCCCTGATGTAACGTTAGGACCCTGATGTAACGTGAGTGCCCTGATGTAACGTGAGGGCCTTGGTGTAACGTGAGTGCCCTGATGTAACGTGAGTGCCCTGATGTAACGTTAGGACCCTGATGTAGCGTGAGGACCCTGATGTAACGTGAGAGCCTTGGTGTAACGTGAGGGCCCTGGTGTAGCGTGAGGGCCCTGATGTAACGTGAGGACCCTGATGTAACGTGAGGATAAACATAAATATAGACGATAAACTAATGATACCAAGCTAAATTAATCTAATCTTAACATCATCTAACTTAATTTAGGTAAAGTTTGGTTACGTTGAGATAGCTAAAAACGGCTTCAGTGGAATCAGGTCAGCTTGATCGTATAATACACATTATGTATACTTGAATATACATGACATGAAATGAAATGACCTGACATGACATTACATACAAATTACCAAAAAGTTATCTTTATTTTACAAAGTTGTCCTCAGCTATACATCCACAGTCAGCACTACACAGCTAAACTAGGAAGCTAATCGACAGCTAACAAGAGACACTTAACACTCGACAGCATTAACGATAAGACATCAGCTTTTAACAGTGAACACGTTGTAATATGATGATATAATGTGAAAAGGAGAGAGAGAGAGAGAGAGAGAGAGAGAGAAGACATGAATAGACAGCAGAAAGATACAGAAAAAAATAGATAAAATAAGACAGATAGAAAGACACAGACAGACATATACCACATCACAGTCACCACCCACACCCCCTCCCCTCCCCCACCCCACACCCTCCCCACCCCACACCCCCTCCCCCACCCCACACCCCCTCCCCCTCCCCCACACACCCCCCACCTCCCCCTGCACCCCACACACCCCCTCCCCCTCCACCACCCACACCCTCCTCCCCCCACCCCACACCCCCCTCCACACCCACACCCCTCCCCACCACACCCCCTCCCCCACCCACCCAACACCACAGCTCTATACACAGAGGGGCACCCACTAATCAAATCTCAGCCTCTGATTATTTTTCATATTCCCCTGAGATCAAATTTCCCCAACGCCTAATAACAACGAAGGAGGGAGGGAGAGTGGTGTTCTTGTTGTTCTTCGTGTTCTTGTTCTTCGTGTTCTTGTTCTTGGTGTTCTTCTCATCCACTAATACCATCTCAACCTGTCTGTAGTTGTTTATTTCAAGGAAGAATAAAATAATTTCTCTGGACTAAAATGTTATGGAAAAGTTGACCCTGAAGAGTCACAGAAATGAATAGGTCAAAGGTTGTTTAGCTAGATATTTTTTCATCGTATTTTTTTTCTAAAATTTTCGTAATTATTTTATTTTTTATCGTTATCTTTCTTCGTTCTTTGTTTCGATTTTTCCTTTTAATTATTTGTTTATTTTCCTCTCTCTCTCTCTCTCTCTCTCTCTCTCTCTCTCTCTCTCTCAAGTACCAAAATATTTCTATAATCTGTCTATTCCTCATTTCTCTCTTTTCCTACAAATTTGTTAGGAAGTTGTTACAGTCAATTGATTTATTTAATTCTCTCACTCACTCTTTCTCTCTCTCACTCACTCTCTTTCTCTGACTCACTCTCTCTATGAATACTTGACTAAGCAGGACTCAATGTACCAGAACTTCACGAAAGTATACTATAGAAAGTTTACCAGAACATCACAACTACAGGTGAACTCAATGTACACTTTCAAGTACTCATTCGTTCGTGTAAACTAAGAACAATAAAAACCCAACCTTAGTACAGTAATTATCACCCACGTGGTGTACATTAACACACAAATTACACTTCATTGTACTTTACTATGTACTAATTGAACCTTACTAGTCTCTATTACCTCTTATAATTATTCACCGACTCAATTACCTTCACTAGATTAACTATATGACTCATTATTGAGTAGTTGGATCAGTCATAGTTACGAGTTATTGTTACGTTCAAGTCACTATTGGGTGTTGAGTCACTGTCTTTATTCAGGTTTGTTTGTTTTTGTTGGGGATGAGTAATATTGTATAGATATTTACTCATGATTCACGATCTTTTGTAGTGAGGATGAGTAATATTCACCCATCACAACACAGTATAGTGAGGAAGAGAATATCCTTTGAGACGAGAAATACTCATTATTGGATCAGCTTATCTTACTCACTGTTGAATATTAAATAATAATAAATTAATTGTTATTTAGGAAGACAGATTATGGTAAACCAGAGGAATATACCCGTATAATGGAGGTATACCTATCAAGTTAAACCTGAGGAATATACCCGTATGATGGAGGTATATCTAGCAAGGTAAACCAGGGGAATATATACCATTATGAAGGTAAACTTAAGGTAAACCAGTGGGACGATGACTGTACACTACAATGGACCTAAATTATAGCAAGGTAAACCTGTACGCGAGCAGCAGTATATTCCCGGAAACTACTGATGCAAAGTGTGTGTGAAAGTGTGTGTGTGTGTGTGTGTGTGTTTGTTACCTGCACTTTCATCTTCTTTAATACCACGATTATGGAAGTTTGAAAGGAAGTGCGTTTACAGGTTTATTTATGCATGTGTGTGTGTGTGTGTGTAATATTCCTGCATATTCACTACTGAAGAAGGGATCGGTCGTTCAGGAGATTCAGTCAATGCATTCCCAACAAGTTGTCATCCCAAAAGAATTCTAATGAATAAACATGAACAGAGGTGAGCCAGGGTACAATAATACCCCCCCCCCCACCACCTGCACCACCCACCAACACCACCCCACCACC
>NW_024731885.1:0-2806 GCF_018991925.1 Homarus americanus | reverse complement strand
ATGATGCTGCATCAGCCGGAGTCTCGGTGGCTATGACTTCCAGAGTTATTTTTTAGGTCCTCTCGAGGTAGGCTTTACTATCGCCTAGGTCGGTAATTTTGAATGTGGCTGGTGGAGAGCTCCATGGTGGAGGAACTACGTAACCATTTTTTGAAAAATTTTGAACAATTTTAGAAAATTTTTGAAAAATTTTGAAAATTTTTGGAAAATTTTTGAAATTTTTTGGAAAATTGTTGAAAATTTTCTGATAATTTTGGGACATTTTTTGAAAATTTTTGGAAAATTTTCAAAAATTTTCCAAAATTTTCCAAAAATTTTTCAGAGGGGCTGACCTCGAGTGTAGAAGGCCGCTCCGGATGTTTGATGTTTTGGATCCACCGAGGCGTCTGTGAAGTATGATGCTGCATCAGCCGGAGTCTCGGTGGCTATGACTTCCAGAGTTATTTTTTTGAGGTCCTTCTGGAGGTAGGCTTTACTATCGCCTAGGTCGGAAATTTTGAATGTGGCTGGTGGAGAGCTCCATGGTGGAGCTACGTAACCATTTTTTGAAAAATTGTGAACAATTTTAGAAAATTTTGGGAAAATTTTCTGAAAATTTTGGGAAATGTTTTGAAATATTTTGAAAAATTTTGGAAAATTTTGGAAAATTTTTGGAAAATTTTGGAAAATTTTTGGAAAATTTTCTGAAAATTTTGTGAAATATTTTGAAAATTTTGAAAAATTTTTGAAAATTTTTGGAAAATTTCTGAAAATTTTTCAGAAAATTTTTCAGAAAATTTTTGAAAATTTTTGAAAATTTTTGAAGATTTTCGAAAATTTTTCAAAAAAATTTTCTCAGAGGAGTCTGAGCCTTGAGTGTAAAGGCCGCTCCGGATGTATGATGTTTTGGATCCACCAAGCCATCTGTGATATCATGCTGTCTGCCGGTGTCTCGGTGGCTATGGCTTCGTTATTTTTTTGAGGTCCTCCTTCTGGAGGTAGGCTTTACTATCGCCTAGGTCGGTAATTTTGAATGTGGCTGGTGTAGAGCTCCATGGTGGAGGAACTATGTAACCATTTTTTGAAAAATTTTGGAAAATTTTGGAAAATTTTTGGAAAATTTTCTGAAAATTTTGGGAAATATTTTGAATTTTTTTGAAAAATTTTGGAATATTTTTGGAAAATTTTATGAAAATTTTGGAAAATTTTTGGAAAATTTCTGAAAATTTGTGAAATATTTTGAAATTTTGAAAATTTGGGAAAATTTTTGGAAAATTTCTGAAAAATTCCGGAAAATTTTTGAATAATTGAAAAGAATTACGAAAAATTTTGAAAATTTTTGGAAAATTTTTGAAATTTTTTGGAAAATTGTTGAAAATTTTCTGATAATTTTGGGACATTTTTTGAAAATTTTTGGAAAATTTTCAAAAATTTTCCAAAATTTTCCAAAAATTTTTCAGAGGGGCTGACCTCGAGTGTAGAAGGCCGCTCCGGATGTTTGATGTTTTGGATCCACCGAGCCGTCTGTGAAGTATGATGCTGCATTAGCCGGAATCTCGGTGGCTATGACTTTCAGAGTTATTTTTTTGAGGTCCTCCTTCTGGAGGTAGGCTTTACTATCGCCTAGGTCGGTAATTTTGAATGTGGCTGGTGGAGAGCTCCATGGTGGAGGAACTACGTAACCATTTTTTTAAAAATTGTGAACACTTTTAGAAAATTTTTGGAAAATTTTCTGAAAATTTTGGGAAATGTTTTGAAATATTTTGAAAAATTTTCGGAAAATTTTTGAAAATTTTTTGAAAATTTTTGAAAATTTTTTTGAAAAATTTTCCGAAAATTTTTGAAAATTTTTTGAAGATTTTCGAAAATTTTCCAAAAATTTCAGAGTGGTCTGACCTTGGGTGTAGAAGGCCGCTCCGATGTATGATGTTTTGGATCCACCAAGCCATCTGTGAAGTATCATGCTGCACCGCCGGTGTCTCGGTGGCTATGGCTTCCCAGTTATTTTTTTGAGGTCCTTCCTGGAGGTGCCTTTACTATCGCCTAGGCTCTGTAATTTTGAATGTGGCTGGTGGAGAGCTCCATGGTGGAGTGAACCATGTAACCATTTGAAAATTGTGGAATTAATTTTAGAAAATTCTGGAAAATTTTCTGAAAAATTTTAAAATGTTTTGAAATATTTTGAAAATTTTGGAAAATTTTGGAAAATTTTTGGTAATTTTGGAAAATTTTGGAAAGTAATTTTCTGAAAATTTTGTGAAATATTTTGAAATTTTTGAAAAATTTGGGAAAAATTTTTGAAAAATTTCTGAAAATTTTCAGAGGGTCTGACCTTGGTGTAGAAGGCCGCTCCGATGTATGATGTTTTGGATCCACCGAGCCATCTGTGAAGTATCATGCTGCATCTGCCGGTGTCTCGGTGGCTATGGCTTCCAGTTATTTTTTTTTGAGGTCCTCCTTCTGGAGGTAGGCTTTACTATCGCCTAGGTCGGTAATTTTGAATGTGGCTGGTGGAGAGCTCCATGGTGGAGGAACTACGTAACCATTTTTGAAAATTGTGAATTTTAGAAAAATTTTTAAAATTTTCTGAAAATTTTGGGAAATGTTTTGAAATATTTTGAAAATTTTGAAAATTTTGAAAATTTGGAAAATTTGAAAATTTTTGAAAATTTTGGAAAATTTGGAAAATTTTCTGAAAATTTTGTGAAATATTTTGAAATTTTGAAAATTTGGGAAAATTTTTGGAAAATTTCTGAAAATTTTTCGGAAAATTTTGAAAAATTTTGAAAATTTTTGAAAATTTTGAAAATTTTTGAAAATTTTTGAA